>NC_138304.1:51087500-51117500 GCF_965601325.2 Salmo salar
CCTTACTAGCAGAACACACGACTGCCTCCTCAATGACACTCTACACAGAGACCTGGTCAAAAGTAGTGCACTATATAGGGAATAGGGTGCCATAGGCCCTGGTCAAAAGTAGTGCACTATATAGGGAATAGAGTGCCATTTGGGACACAAATCCAGCTCTACTCAGAGTAGGAAACAAACCCACAGCCTCAGCACTTTCTAATTCTATTTCCTGTCCAGAGAAGTGAAGTGCTGATGGAAATTAGATTTTCCTCCCTCCCGGGTGTCTGTCGTAACCAGGGCCGTAACCAAGGCCCTGACCCCCTGGTGAAGGTCGTTTTCCTGCTTCTCATTTTGGGGCTGTGTGATAGGCTGATGGGGATGGATGGTCGCTACCTGGTTAGCCTTCATAGCGGGGCCTGGCGCTGTAGCTCTCTCTCTCTCTCTCTCTCTCTCTCTCTCTCTCTCTCTCTCTCTCTCTCTCTCTCTCTCTCTCTCTCCTCTCTCTCTCTCTCCTCTCTCTCTCTCTCTCTCTCACACACACACACAGACACACACACCCTTCCTCTCCCACACCCTCCATCCCAGCACCCTCCCTCCTCCTCTCCCTCCCCTCCCTCCCTCCCTCCCTCCCTCCATCCTCTCCCCCTCTCCCCCCCTCCATCCCACCACCCTCCCTCCCTCCATCCTACCATCCTCTCCCCCTCTCCTCTCCCCTTCCTTCCCTCCCTCCCTCCATCCCACCACCCTCTCCCCCTCCCTCCCTCTCTCCCTCTCCCCCAACACCCACCCACCCTCCCCTCCCTCCTCCTCCCTCCCTCCCCTCCCTCCCTCCCTCCCTCCCTCCCTCCCACCACCCTCTCCCCCTCATCCCATCCCTCCCTCCATCCCACCACCCTCTCCCCCTCCATCCATCCCACCATCCTCTCCCCCTCCCTCCATCCCACCTCCCTCCCTCCCTCTCCCCCAACACCCATCCACCCTCCCTCCCACCCTCCCTCCCACCCTCCCTCCCACCACCCTCTCCCCCTCATCCCCTCCCTCCCTCCATCCCACCACCCTCTCCCTCCATCCCACAACCCTCCCTCCCTCCCTCCCTCTCTCTCCCCCAACACCCACCCTCCCTCCCACCCTCCCTCCCTCCCCCTCATCCCCTCCCCCCTCCATCCCACCACCCTCTCCCCCTCTCTCCATCCCCAGTCAAAGGAGATTGATGTTTGAGGAAGCACCTCTTGATCTTGTCTGGCTCTCTGCTGGTCGTTCTCACACACCACACACACACACACACACACACACACACACACACACACACACACACACACACACACCACACACACACACACACACACACACACACACACAGACAGTCCGGCCTCACAGAGCACCTAATTGAACGGTTAAGGATCAGAGGGCAGCTCTATACATCACTGTTCTTATAGACGGACACACACACACACACACACACACACACACACACACACACACACACACACACACACACACACACACACACACACACTCTCACTCTCACTCTCCCAGGGCAGCTCTATAGATCACTGTTATAATAGACAGATCCATAGTCTCTCTCTGCACTGCGGCTGGAGAAGGTTTTAATAGAAACGTGTGGGACAGGACTGTGTTTTATAGCCGTGTGTGTGTGCATGCGTGTCTGTAATTTACAGCGCCACGTCTGTCCGATGTTTGTTATTATTTATAATCATTGCTACTCGGTCACATTACGAATTGAGTAATATTTCCATTGACAAATATACACGTTAAATCTTTAGAAAAATTGGGAAATTATAATACAAGGATGAATGGGAAGGATGAATGGGAAGGATGAATGGGAAGGATGAAATGGGAGGATGAATGTGTCATGACTTCCGCCGAAGTCGGTCCCTCTCCTTGTCCGGGCGGCGTCACCGGCCTTCTAGCCATCGCCGATCCACTTTTCATTTTCCATTTGTTTTGTCTTTGTTTTTACACACCTGGTTTCCATCCCCCAATTACTTGTTCATTATTTAACCCTCTGTTTTGTATGTTATACGGTCCGTTATTGTGGGCTAGTTTATTATGTTGTATTTATTGATCCCTTGAGTAAATTACGTTCCTTACTCATATCTGCTGTCCTGCGCCTGACTCCTCCACACCAGCTACACACAGGCCGATTACAGAATGGGAGGATGAATGGGAGGGATCCCCTTGAAAGTTGACATATTTTCTTCTTCTCAAAGACATATTTTATATATTCTTTGTGGACTTTTTTCCCATTGTTATGTAACTCAAGTGGGTTGTACAGTAATTCTGACAACTGGGAGCTCTTTATTTGTGTGTAGATCTCTTTGTGCTTTTGTTTGTTAGAGACATACATTACCTATCTTTACAAGCCTTTCAATATAGAGACATACATTACCTATCTTTACAAGCCTTTCAATATAGAGACATACATTACCTATCTTTACAAGCCTTTCAATATAAAGACATACATTACCTATCTTTACAAGCCTTTCAGTATAGAGACATACATTACCTTTCCTCTGACATCATTACATTTTAGTCATTTAGCAGACGCTCTTATCCAGAGCGACTTACAGTAGTGAATGCATACATTTCATACATTTTTTTCTCCGTACTGGTCCCCCATGGGAGTCAAACCCACAACCCTGGCGTTGCAAACACCATGCTCTACCAACGGAGCCACACAGCTGTAGCTCCCCACCTCCGCTTCGTCAACAAAACAAAAACAATAACAGCCGTGGGCCAGACAGTGAGATGTTTCCTCTACTGCAGCCGTGGGCCAGACAGTGAGATGTTTCCTCTACTGCAGCCGTGGGCCAGACAGTGAGATGTTTCCTCTACTGCAGCCGTGGGCCAGACAGTGAGATGTTTCCTCTACTGCAGCCGTGGGCCAGACAGTGAGATGTTTCCTTTACTGTAGCCGTGGGCCAGACAGTGAGATGTTTCCTCTACTGCAGCCGTGGGCCAGACAGTGAGATGTTTCCTCTACTGCAGCCGTGGGCCAGACAGTGAGATGTTTCCTCTACTGTAGCCGTGGACCAGACAGTGAGATGTTTCCTCTACTGTAGCCGTGGGCCAGACAGTGAGATGTTTCCTCTACTGCAGCCGTGGGCCAGACAGTGAGATGTTTCCTCTACTGTAGCCGTGGACCAGACAGTGAGATGTTTCCTCTACTGTAGCCGTGGGCCAGACAGTGAGATGTTTCCTCTACTGCAGCCGTGGGCCAGACAGTGAGATGTTTCCTCTACTGCAGCCGTGGGCCAGACAGTGAGATGTTTCCTCTACTGCAGCCGTGTGTCAGACAGTGAGATGTTTCCTCTACTGTAGCCGTGTGTCAGACAGTGAGATGTTTCCTCTACTGTAGCCGTGGACCAGACAGTGAGATGTTTCCTCTACTGTAGCCGTGGACCAGACAGTGAGATGTTTCCTCTACTGTAGCCGTGGACCAGACAGTGAGATGTTTCCTCTACTGTAGCCGTGGACCAGACAGTGAGATGTTTCCTCTACTGCAGCCGTGGGCCAGACAGTGAGATGTTTCCTCTACTGTAGCCGTGGGCCAGACAGTGAGATGTTTCCTCTACTGCAGCCGTGTGTCAGACAGTGAGATGTTTCCTCTACTGCAGCCGTGGACCAGACAGTGAGATGTTTCCTCTACTGCAGCCGTGGACCAGACAGTGAGATGTTTCCTCTACTGCAGCCGTGTGTCAGACAGTGAGATGTTTCCTCTACTGCAGCCGTGGGCCAGACAGTGAGATGTTTCCTCTACTGCAGCCGTGTGTCAGACAGTGAGATGTTTCCTCTACTGCAGCCGTGTGTCAGACAGTGAGATGTTTCCTCTACTGCAGCCGTGGGCCAGACAGTGAGATGTTTCCTCTACTGCAGCCGTGTGTCAGACAGTGAGATGTTTCCTCTACTGCAGCCGTGTGTCAGACAGTGAGATGTTTCCTCTACTGCAGCCGTGGGCCAGACAGTGAAATGTTTCCTCTACTGTAGCCGTGGGCCAGACAGTGAGATGTTTCCTCTACTGCAGCTGTGGGCCAGACAGTGAGATGTTTCCTCTACTGCAGCCGTGGGCCAGACAGTGAGATGTTTCCTCTACTGCAGCCGTGTGTCAGACAGTGAGATGTTTCCTCTACTGCAGCCGTGGGCCAGACAGTGAGATGTTTCCTCTACTGCAGCCGTGGGCCAGACAGTGAGATGTTTCCTCTACTGCAGCCGTGTGTCAGACAGTGAGATGTTTCCTCTACTGCAGCCGTGGGCCAGACAGTGAGATGTTTCCTCTACTGCAGCCGTGGGCCAGACAGTGAGATGTTTCCTCTACTGCAGCCGTGGGCCAGACAGTGAGATGTTTCCTCTACTGCAGCCGTGTGTCAGACAGTGAGATGTTTCCTCTACTGCAGCCGTGGGCCAGACAGTGAGATGTTTCCTCTACTGCAGCCGTGGGCCAGACAGTGAGATGTTTCCTCTACTGCAGCCGTGGGCCAGACAGTGAGTTGTTTCTGCTACTGCAGCCGTGGGCCAGACAGTGAGATGTTTCCTCTACTGCAGCCGTGGACCAGACAGTGAGATGTTTCCTCTACTGCAGCCGTGGGCCAGACAGTGAGCTTTTTCCTCTACTGCAGACTCGATCTTTAAAGGAATCCTACCCTGAGAAGCCATCTTGTGTTTTGGCCATTAGTCCACTGTTAATACAATCCCCAAAACATGGTGCTTTTCAGCAGTCAACTTTCCAAGATAAAGCACTTGCGGTAGAGCAAAACCTTGCCTTTAACCATCATATTGGAAAGTACAGGAGTAGCTTTCGGGCTCCCGAGTGGTGCAGCGGCCTAAGGCACTACATCTCAGTGCTAGAGGCATCACTACAGACCCTGGTTCGATTCCAAGCTGTATCACAACCAGCCGTGATTGGGAGTCCCATAGGGCGGCACGCAATTGGCCCAGCGTCGTCCGGGTTTAGGGTTTGGTTGGGTTATTTCTTAATTGTAAATAAGAATTTGTTCTTAACTGACTTGCCTAGTTAAATAAATAGAAATACTGATTTAGTTAGCCCTGTACAACAGAACCAATGGGTCCATGTTCTAGCTGCTACGCTGCTGACCACACCAGTTCCATCTAGCAAATGTATTTTTATAAAGCTCTTTTTTACATCAGCAGTTGTCACAAAGGGCTTTACAGTTACCCCGGGCCTATCACCGTTTAGTTTCTCACTTAACTGATTTAAATGGAAAAGCTGATCTGCTGCTGGACATGCACCTGTGTGAAGTCGGTTACTACATGAATCCATCCCGCTAAGTGCACTTACCTACTGGCCCTCCCATCAGGTGGTGGGCAGGTATAGCAGGGGGTAATGCATTATGGGATTGACAGACGGGCTTACACAGGGAACAGTCTTCTCCAACCACTGTAGGGAAACAAAAGAGTGTAAAACTTCCCTGCAGTTTATCCCTTTTTTAATTTGAACCTTTATTTAACTAGGCAAGTCAGTTAAGAATAAATTAATATTTACAATGACGGCCTACACCGGCCAAACCCGGACGACGCTGGGCCAATTATTCTCCACCTTATGGGACTCCAAATCACAGCCGGTTGTGATACTGCCTGGATTCGAACCAGGGTGTCTGTAGTGACTTCTCTAACACTAGAGAGGCAGTGTCTTAGACCGCTGCGCCACTCGGGAGCCCTAAATAAGTGTTCTAACGTTCTCCTCAGGGTGTGTTCTTGCTAGCACTCTGTTTATGGTAACTATGACCTTTACAACTGACTCACTCATCGACTGTCAAATCACATCAGTCCTGGTCTGTAAGAGGGGAAGGATTGGTTCTATTCTCTCACAACCAGAGATGTGAACATGTTGAAGGATTGGTTCTATTCTCTCACAACCAGAGATGTGAACATGTTGAAGGATTGGTTCTATTCTCTCACAACCAGAGATGTGAACATGTTGAAGGATCGGTTCTGTTCTCTCACAATCAGAGATGTGAACATGTTGAAGGATTGGTTCTATTCTCTCACAACCAGAGATGTGAACATGTTGAAGGATTGGTTCTATTCTCTCACAACCAGAGATGTGAACATGTTGAAGGATTGGTTCTATTCTCTCACAACCAGAGATGTGAACATGTTGAAGGATTGGTTCTGTTCTCTCACAATCAGAGATGTGTACTGTGAACATGTTGAAGGATTGGTTCTGTTCTCTCACAATCAGAGATGTGTACTGTGAACATGTTGAAGGTTTGGTTCTGTTCTCTCAGAATCAGAGATGTGTACTGTGAACATGTTGAAGGTTTGGTTCTGTTCTCTCAGAATCAGAGATGTGTACTGTGAACATGTTGAAGGTTTGGTTCTGTTCTCTCAGAATCAGAGATGTGTACTGTGAACATGTTGAAGGTTTGGTTCTGTTCTCTCACAATCAGAGATGTGTACTGTGAACATGTTGAAGGATTGGTTCTATTCTCTCACAATCAGAGATGTGTACTGTGAACATGTTGAAGGTTTGGTTCTATTCTCTCAGAATCAGCTTGGGCTCAGTTGTTAACTCTAGTTGAAGAACATGTAGAGGACATGAGTCGGGTACATGGTTGCTCGTGGTCTCTCGTGATGGATCGCCCTGCCTACGACATAATCAGTGTCAACCCTCGGCCCAAAATGGAATTTAGTCTTGGTTAAGGCGTTATTCCTCCTGCGGTCCACACAGACTCCAGTGAGTCTCTACCCTCCAATGACCCTCACTCCCAGTCTGTTGACTGTATCTATACTGACCCCCTGTTGACTGCATCTAAACTGACCCCCTGTTGACTGTATCTAAACTGACCCCTGTTGACTGTATCTATACTGACCCCTGTTGACTGTATCTAAACTGACCCCTGTTGACTGTATCTATACTGACCCCTGTTGACTGTATCTAAACTGACCCCCTTTTGACTGTATCTAAACTGACCCCCTGTTGACTGTGTCTAAACTGACCCCTGTTGACTGTATCTATACTGACCCCTGTTGACTGTATCTATACTGACCCCTGTTGACTGTATCTATACTGACCCCTGTTGACTGTATCTAAACTGACCCCCTGTTGACTGTATCTAAACTGACCCCTGTTGACTGTTACTATACTGACCCCTGTTGACTGTATCTATACTGACCCCTGTTGACTGTATCTAAACTGACCCCTGTTGACTGTATCTAAACTGACCCCCTGTTGACTGTATCTAAACTGACCCCTGTATCTAAACTGACCCCTGTTGACTGTATCTAAACTGACCCCTGTTGACTGTATCTAAACTGACCCCTGTTGACTGTATCTAAACTGACCCATGTTGACTGTATCTAAACTGACCCATGTTGACTGTATCTAAACTGACCCCTGTTGACTGTATCTATACTGAACCCTGTTGACTGTATCTATACTGACCCCTGTTGACTGTATCTAAACTGACCCCTGTTGACTGTATCTAAACTGACCCCTGTTGACTGTATCTATACTGACCCCCGTTGACTGTATCTAAACTGACCCCCTGTTGACTGTATCTATACTGACCCCCGTTGACTGTATCTAAACTGACCCCTGTTGACTGTATCTAAACTGACCCCCTATTGACTGTATCTAAACTGACCCCCTGTTGACTGTATCTAAACTGACCCCTGTTGACTGTATCTAAACTGACCCCTGTTGACTGTATCTATACTGACCCCTGTTGACTGTATCTATACTGACCCCTGTTGACTGTATCTATACTGACCCCTGTTGACTGTATCTAAACTGACCTACATGACTGGCCATTTGTTTTACCTTGCCAACCCCAAGCCTCCACCTCTGAATCCTCTCCATCTGCCCTGGCCGTCTTTGCCACATGGCAGTGTAGTCTCATCATGTAGGGTTTCATATTTAACCTTCTGGTTGGCTGTATGATGCTTTTTGAAACAGGGGAAGGGGAGGCGCTAACCACAATGAGTGTAATGCTGATTTCCAATCCCTCCAGTATAATTTAAGTTCCTCCTGGAACCTCTGACTCAGAGAGAAGGAGCATATAAACTGACGGACCAATGACTCAGAGAGGGAGCAGATAAACTGACTGATCTCTGACTCAGAGAGAAGGAGCAGATAAACTGAGGGATCTCTGACTCAGAGAGAAGGAGCAGATAAACTGACTGATCTCTGACTCAGAGAGAAGGAGCAGATAAACTGATTGATCTCTGACTCAGAGAGAAGGAGCAGATAAACTGACTGACCTTTGCGCTCAACAACAACGCTGAGTTTCATGACATCACACACACAATGTAGGATGGGAAATAGAAAATTGGCAGACATGATTTGTTTTCAATGCACAAAGACCGACTTTCTGTGTGCAATGTCAGGCATTATACAGTGTTAAGAAAATAGATTGTTTGTCCTCTGCTCTAACACCAAGGCCCTCTCCCTTCCTGTCTTCCATGGCCTTCTACCTGCTAATCCAGGTACACTGTGTGCATCCCCATAGGGCTCTGGTCGAATGCAGTGCACTATATAGGAAATAAGGACTCTGGTCGAATGCAGTGCACTATATAGGAAATAGGGACTCTGGTCGAACGCAGTGCACTATTGTCACGGCTGTCTGAATGATCAGACCAAAGCGCAGCGTGTTCATAGTTCCACATATTTTATTTAACCGTGAAAAGTAATGCAAAACGCCAAAACTTGAAATAACGAAAACAACAAACTGTGATGCAGAGAGGAAAACACACTACTCAAAATTATAATCACCCACAAAAACAGGTGGGACAAACATCAACTTAAATATGACCTCTAATTAGAGTTAATGAGGATCAGCTGCCTCCAATTGGAGATCAACCCAAACAACACCAACATAGAAATACAAAACTAGAAACTGAACATAGAAATACAAAAACAGACAAATACCCCCTGTGACGCCCTGACCTACTCTACCATAGACAATAACAACTTACTATGGTCAGGACGTGACAACTATACAGGAAATTGGATGCCATTTGGGATGCAGACGTTGTCCCCAAGGCTGAGCTGCTCCAGCTACACACTAGACCCGTCCTTTCTGATGAGAACAGAGAAGGGAGGAGTTTGGTGGGATTAACGTTTTTTCTTCTTCTTCTAATTAATCCCATTGTTGCCTTTTTGAAGTCTGAATAGAGAGTCACTCCTACCTCTGGGCTCCAGATAACACTGGTCTGTCTCCCGCTGATTGGTCCCTGGTCATGTGACCTATAGACTTCCTATAGTGTCTGCGGCAAGGTGAATTGAAGGCCTGGGTGTTGAATTTGTGTCCTTTTGTCAGGCAGAGAAAAAAACAGTATAGATTGAGTTTGGTGTTGTGGTGGAGGAGCGGAGGGAGGAGAGGAGGAAGGCTATCAGACAGGAGGAGAGGAGGGAGGAGAGGAGGAGAGGTGAGGAGAGGAGGAGAGGAGAGGAGGGAGGCGCAGAGGGAGGAGAGGAGGAAGGCTATCAGACAGGAGGAGAGGAGGGAGGAGAGGAGGAGAGGTGAGGAGAGGAGGAGAGGAGAGGAGGGAGGCGCAGAGGGAGGAGAGGAGGAAGGCTATCAGACAGGAGGAGAGGAGGGAGGAGAGGAGGAGAGGAGGAGAAGAGGAAGGCTATCAGACAGGAGGAGAGGAGGAGAAGAGGAAGGCTATCAGACAGGAGGAGAGGAGGGAGGAGAGGAGGAGAAGAGGAAGGCTATTGGAGAGGAGGAGGAAGCTTATCGGAGAGGAGGGAGGAGAGGAGGAAGGCTATCAGACAGGAGGAGAGGAGGGAGGAGAGGAGGAGAGGTGAGTAGAGGAGGAGAGGAGCGGAGGGAGGAGAGGAGGAGAGGAGGAAGGCTATTGGAGAGGAGGTGCGGAAGGAAGAGAGGAGGAGAGGAGGGAGGAGAGGAGGAGCGGAGGGAGGAGAGGAGGAGAGGAGGGAGGAGAGGAAAGGAGGAGTAATTCAACAACCACAAAAACACTGTTCATTTCCCAAATGGCTCCTATGTTCTATATAGCGCACCATTTAGGACAGAAACCCAGTTTATTGTGATTAGTTTGAAGTAGAATAAGCTTCATTGTGTTGGCTGCTCAAGGACTTTCTTCAAACAACTACTGTTGTTGTGGTGTACTTCTGCATTCATTTATTTTTGGTTGGTATAATTATAATACATTTTACACAACCTCTCGCTTCATTTCTCGTCTAGAAAAAGGGATTGAAACACTGAACATCTGTGCACATCAAACTGTCCTTCTAGTTACTTCCATCCACGACATACCTAAAACATCCACACACACACACACACACACACACACACACACACACACACACACACACACACACACACACACACACACACACACACACACACACACACACACACCACACACACACACACACACACACACACATATACAAAGCATCCTTACTCACTCACTGACACACCCAAAACATCTCTACACACACACACACACACACACACACACACACACACACACACACACACACACACACACACACACACACACACACACACACACACACAACATTCTTGCACTGCCTCTAAAATAATGCAGTACTTCAAAATCAATACAATCATATATCTATACTTACTGTATAACCTTATATATCTCACACCCAATGCGTCAACTTTCTCAAACAACAGTGGCTGGTTGGTGGTTGAGCAATGCTTGACAATGACAGGTTCCCTTTTTGGACCTGTTTTTAATGTTAGTAAACAATAAAAAAAACTTTTCAAGCCGTATTTTTAATGCCTCCATTCTTCTGATTTAATAATTCATGGTCTATCTGGTGTAATTTGTGTCTAACAGTTTGTCACCAGACTTTGTTGAATTATAGATAGAAGGTAGTTTATTATTCCAAAAGTCAAACATATACAGGAAGAAACTAGTCATACAGTCTGAAGGTACACACACACTGACACAGACACACACACACACACACAGACACACAGACACACACACACAGAGACATAACTCTGGGACTGACAAAACTTTTCTAAATCTTTGTTATCCTGCTGTGCATAAGCCTTGGGAAGCTAACACAAGTCTTTGTTATCCTGCTGTGCATAAGCCTTGGGAAGCTAACACAAGTCTTTGTTATCCTGCTGTGCATAAGCCTTGAGAAGCTAACACAAGTCTTTGTTATCCTGCTGTGCATAAGCCTTGAGAAGCTAACACAAGTCTTTATTATCCTGCTGTGCATAAGCCTTGAGAAGCTAACACAAGTCTTTATTATCCTGCTGTGCATAAGCCTTGAGAAGCTAACACAAGTATTTGTTATCCTGCTGTGCATAAGCCTTGGGAAGCTAACACAAGTCTTTATTATCCTGCTGTGCATAAGCCTTGGGAAGCTAACACAAGTATTTGTTATCCTGCTGTGCATAAGCCATGGGAAGCTAACACAAGTCTTTATTATCCTGCTGTGCATAAGCCTTGAGAAGCTAACACAAGTCTTTGTTATCCTGCTGTGCATAAGCCTTGGGAAGCTAACACAAGTCTTTGTTATCCTGCTGTGCATAAGCCTTGGGAAGCTAACACAAGTATTTGTTATCCTGCTGTGCATAAGCCTTGGGAAGCTAACACAAGTCTTTATTATCCTGCTGTGCATAAGCCTTGAGAAGCTAACACAAGTCTTTATTATCCTGCTGTGCATAAGCCTTGGGAAGCTAACACAAGTATTTGTTATCCTGCTGTGCATAAGCCTTGAGAAGCTAACACAAGTATTTGTTATCCTGCTGTGCATAAGCCTTGGGAAGCTAACACAAGTCTTTATTATCCTGCTGTGCATAAGCCTTGAGAAGCTAACACTAAGGCAGTAAACACACACTAACTGTAGATGGATGGTCAGCTGTTTTGTAATTGGTTCGATAATCCATAGTTACACAAGACTGACTACCCTTCAGGTCCTCATTCTGCAACGACTCCTTTTTGATTTACACTCTCTGTTACACCCTGAACTGAGCGTGACACACACACACACACACACACACACACACACACACACACACACACACACACACACACACACACACACACACACACACATCAATGTGGAGCAGTGGGAGGCTGTGGGTTGCCCTGGTGATTATTCAACTTCACAACTTCCCAGATGGCTTTTGAAATGGCGTTGTCATTTGTTGCAAACGTGTGTTTTCTGGTGTTAGACCAGTCGTTAAACACAAGACAGAGCACTGGGTGTGTATTAACGATGGGCAGGTGTCATCAAGGTAGTCAAATGGATGTCAAAACGTCATCTTTAAAGGTCATTCTGAATCCAATATAAAATAGCCTTTTATGTATCTAAAATATCACTCACAATATTTGTTCTGGATTGAAATGCAAAAAATGTGCACAAAAAAAATAAAATAAAATGTTTCTCTCATGGCTAACTACCAGATAGTTTGAAAAGACAGGCTGAGTGGGCGGGTAGCTTATTTAAGCTCTTTGAAACGCCTATGTCAAGAAACTTGGATGCAGTGAGCAGTGTTGCAGTAAAATCATCTCAAGTAAATTTGGTGAAACACAAATCAACTCAAACAACATTGAAATTACAAAAATGTTTGATATATTTGACATGTCTCTTGTGATGCAGTTAAACCTCCCCATGTTGGCTGCAAGACCTAGCTAGCCGGTAACTAGCTAACACCAGACACAGATGAAGACCTAGCTAGCCGGTAACTAGCTAACACCAGACACAGATGAAGACCTAGCTACCCAGTAACTAGCTAACACCAGACACAGATGAAGACCTAGCTAGCCAGTAACTAGCTAACAACAGACACAGATGAAGACCTAGCTAGCCAGTAACTAGCTAACAACAGACACAGATGAAGACCTAGCTAGCCAGTAACTAGCTAACACCAGACACAGATGAAGACCTAGCTAGCCAGTAACTAGCTAACACCAGACACAGATGAAGACCTACCTAGCCAGTAACTACCTAACAACAGACACAGATGAAGACCTAGCTAGCCAGTAACTAGCTAACACCAGACACAGGTGAAGACCTAGCTGGCCAGTAACTAGCTAACGCCAGACACAGATGAAGACCTAGCTAGCCAGTAACTAGCTAACACCAGACACAGGTGAAGACCTAGCTAGCCAGTAACTAGCTAACACCAGACACAGATGAAGACCTAGCTAGCCAGTAACTAGCTAACACCAGACACAGACGAAGACCTAGCTAGCCAGTAACTAGCTAACACCAGACACAGATGAAGACCTAGCTAGCCAGTAACTAGCTAACACCAGACACAGATGAAGACCTAGCTAGCCAGTAACTAGCTAACACCAGACACATATGAAAGGGGAAACGTATAAATATCTTTGCCATAGACTTTTAATTATATTCACCACAGGTTAATGAGAAGGGTGTGTTTGAAAGGATGCACATAACTCTGCAATGTTGGGTTGTATTGGAGAGAGTCTCAGTCTTAAATCATTTCCCACACACAGTCTGTGCCTGTATTTAGTTTTCATGCTAGTGAGGGCTGAGAATCCACTCTCACATAGGTACGTGGTTGCAAAGGGCATCAGTGTCTTAACAGAGCGATTGACCAAGGCAGGAAACTCTGAGTGCAGCCCAATCCAGAAATCTGGCAGTGGCTTCTGATTAAATTCAATTTTCACAGAACCGCTTGTTGCAATTTCAATGAGGGTCTCTTGTTCAGATATGGGTAAATGGACTGGAGGCAGGCCATGAAAGGGATAACGAATCCAGTTGTTTGTGTGGTCCGTTTCGGGAAATTACCTGCGTAATTGCGCACCCAACTCACTCAGGTGCTTCACTATATCACGTTTTACATTGTCCGTAAGCTTGAGTTCATTTGCACACAAAAAATCATACAACGATGGAAAGAACTGTGTGTTGTCCTTGTTAATGCAGACAGAGAGCTCCAACTTCTTAATCATAGCCTGAATTTTGTCCCGCACATTGAATATAGTTGCAGAGAGTCCCTGTAATCCTAGATTCAGATCATTCAGGCGAGAAAAAACATCACCCAGATAGGCCAGTGGTGTGAGAAACTCGTCATCGTGCAAGCAGTCAGACAAGTGAAAATGATGGTCAGTAAAGAAAACTTTAAGCTCATCCCTCAATTAAAAAAAAACGTGTCAATACTAGAGGTCGACCAATTGTGATTTTTCAACGCCGATACTGATACCGATTATTGGAGGACCAAAAAAAGCCGATACCAATTAATCGGCCGATTTTTATTTATTTTATTGATTTATTTGTAATAATGACAATTACAACAATACTGAATGAACACTTATTTTAACTTAATATAATACATAAATAAAATCAATTTATTCTCAAATAAATAATGAAACCTGTTCAATCTGGTTAAATTATTCAAAAACACAGTGTTGGAGAAGAAAGTAAAAGTGCAATATGTGCCATGTAAAAAAGCTAACGTTTAAGTTCCTTGCTCAGAACATGAAAACATATGAAAGCTGGTGGTTCAGTATTCCCAGTTCATCAATATTCCCAGTTCTTCAATATTCCCAGTTAAGAAGTTTTAGGTTGTAGTTATTATAGGAATTATGACGCGTCGACTATTTCTCTCTATACCATTTGTATTTCATATACCTTTGACTATTGGATGTTCTTATAGGCACTATAGTATTGCTATTCTAATCTCGGGAGTTGATAGGCTTGAAGTCATAAACAGCGCTGTGAAGCAAGCATTGCTAAGAGCTGCTGGCAAACGCAGTAGTGTCCTGTTTGAATGAATGCTTACGAGCCTGCTGCTGCCTACCACCGCTCAGTCAGACTGCTCTATCAAATAGTAGACTTAATAATATAATATACACAAATACGAGCCTGCTGCTGCCTACCACTGCTCAGACTGCTCTATCAAATGTCAAATCGTAGACTTAACTATAATATAATAAACACAGAAATACGAGCCTTTGGTCATTAATATGGTCAAATCCGGAAACTATAATTTCGAAAACAGAATGTTTATTCTTTCAGTGAAATACGGAACCGTTCCGTATTTTATCTAACGGGTGGCATCCATAAGTGTAAATATTGCTGTTACATTGTACAGCCTTCAATGTTATGTCATAATTATGTACAATTCTGGAAAATGAATTACGGTCTTCACACAGTTTGCAACGAGCCAGGTGGCCCAAACTGTTGCATATACCCTGACTCTGCGTGCAATGAACGCAAGAGAAGTGACACAATTTCCCTAGTTTAATATTGCCTGCTAACATGAATTTCTTTTAACTAAATATGCAGGTTTAAAAATATATACATCTGTGTATTGATTTTAAGAAAGGCATTGATGGTTATGGTTAGGTACATTTGTGCAAAGATTGTGCTTTTTTAGCGAATGCGCTTTTGTTAAAACATCACCCGTTTGGCGAAGTTGAAATAGGCTGTGATTCGATGATAAATGAACAGGCACCGCATTGATTATATGCAACGCAGGACAAGTTTATTAGCCTAGTAATATCATCAACCATGTGTAGTTAACTAGTGATTATGTTAAGATTGATTGTTTTTTATAAGATAAGTTTAATGCTAGCTAGCAACTTACCTTGGCTCCTTGCTGCACTCACGTAACAGGTAGTCAGCCTGCTACGCAGTCTCCTCGTGGAGTGCAATGTAATCGGCCATAATCTGCCTCCAAAAAGACTGATTACCGAAACTTGAAATCGGCTCTAATATCCAATGGGGCTGTCAACCTCTAGTCAATACTTTGCACCTTGATAACAAGCGCACGAATGTAAGTTGTAAAAGCATTACATGGTCGCTGCCCATATCATTACATAATGCAGAAAATACACAAGAATTCAGGGGCCTTACTTTAACAAAGTTAACCATTTTCACTGTAGTGTCCAAAACATCTTTCAAGCTGTCAAGCATTCCCTTGGCAGCAACAGTCTCTCGGTGGATGCTGTAGTGTACCCAAGTGGCATCAGGGGAAACTGCTTGCTCCTCTATGTCTCCCGGTCATGGCTTTTGCGCCAGCAGTACAGATATCAACATGAGCCGCAGCTACGTTTGGCTACATACGGACGTTTGGCTACATACGGACCGTTAGTGGAATTCCCGCGAGAGAGTAACGGTTAATGTGATTGGATATTAATTATTTGACTAGGCTACCTGTATTTGACATAGTGTTGTTATTTTGCTGAACACTAGATGGTTTAATTAGATTTTTGACAGTGAAACGAGGCGACACAGATGAGAGAAAAACCTCACCCAAATGTACAGCCCCGTTGGAAAATATAAACGGACTGTTTGAAAATATGAAGAAGAAAAAGATTTGCAAAAAAAAATAAAAAAATCTATTTTTTATTTGGCGTACCCCGACGGCGTTACACATACCCCAGTTTGGGAATACCTGGCTATAACCCCCATAACCCCCACAACCCCCATAAACATAGACAGGTTCCACACTGAAAATACAAAAAAAAAAAAATGTTGATACAGACAAAGAGCTTATTTTCTTCAGATTCATTAAGCATAGGCCTCCTCAACCAAACAGACGTTGTGACTGTAAATCATCCTTAAACACTGTTCAGCAATTCAGAAAATTCAAAAGAACATTGCAGAATACACTAAATTCAAGGTCCGTATATCGAAAAGAAAACAGAAGTTTGGTTTGTAACCCTGAAAAAAAAAATTGTCCTTCAACTTCCCAAATGATCAACTGTTCCAGACACGAGAAAATATTCTGTTTCATTTTATTCTGTTATATTTTACATCGTGTTTTTTATTTTAATTTTTTTACTCAAAAATAGGTGTCTTGGCTGTAATAAGGTCTTGGGAAATAATAAATTAACAAACAAGGCCATGCTATTGCACAGCCGTAGGCTTCTACAAGCAAGCACCACTATCGAAGTTACTATAGTTTTGAAGATTGTGTTCTATATTATAACCTAGTTGATTTTACAGATTGTGTTCTATATTATAACCTAGTTGATTTTACAGATTGTGTTCTATATTATAACCTAGTTGATTTTACAGATTGTGTTCTATATTATAACCTAGTTGATTTTACAGATTGTGTTCTATATTATAACCTAGTTGATTTTACAGATTGTGTTCCACGATATAATATAACCAGTTGATATTACGGTTTCAATAAATGTATCTTACATTACTCTTTTTTTGATTGACTGAGTATATATGGGTCAATTTAGCAATTGGAATTGTTATCTGTAGGCCGTCATCGTAAATAAGAATTTGTTCTTAACTGACTTGCCTAGTTAAATAAAGGTTCAATAAAGGTTAAATTAAAATTAAAATGGTTAAGATAAGTTAGGCACTGGAGCACACTGTGGATACAGGACTATAGATGAGTTAGGGACTGTAGCACACTGTGGGTACAGGACTATAGATGCGTTAGGGACTGTAGCTCACTGTGGGTACAGAACTATAGATAAGTTAGGGACTGTAGCACACTGAGTACAGGACTATAGATGCGTTAGGGACTGTAGCTCACTGTGGGTACAGGACTATAGATGCGTTAGGGACTGTAGCTCACTGTGGGTACAGGACTATAGATGCGTTAGGGACTGTAGGTCACTGTGGGTACAGGACTATAGATAATTTAGGCACTGTAGCACACTGTGAGTACAGGACTATAGATAAGTTAGGGACTGTAGCACACTGAGTACAGGACTATAGATGCGTTAGGGACTGTAGCTCACTGTGGGTACAGGACTATAGATAAGTTAGGCACTGTAGCACACTGTGAGTACAGGACTATAGATAAGTTAGGCACTGTAGCACACTGTGAGTAGAGGACTATAGATGAGTTAGTCACTGTAGCTCACTGTGAGTACAGGACTATAGATAAGTTAGGGACTCTAGCACACTGTGGGTACAGGACTATAGATGAGTTAGGCACTGTAGCACACTGTGGGTACAGGACTATAGATGCCCATCCCTATTATGTTTCTGGTGTTAGACTAGCAGTAATGCAGAAGACAGAGCACTGGTTAGTCTTCTCCCACCCTGACCCTAATCACCAATCACCACACAGCGTATTGCTGGAAACTAAATTAAAGATCGATTTTCCACCGGCCAGCCAGACACGACTCTCTCCTCCTCTCCTCTGCTCTTTCTCTCTTTCTCTCCTCGTCATATGGCTTTGTCTATTTGTTTTTATCGCAGTGGTAGTGGGAATAATTAGTTGGCTCTACTCCTTCACCCCCCAGGGAGACACTGTTTTAGTTGGCTCTACTCCTTCACCCCCCAGGGAGACACTGTTTTAGTTGGCTCTGCTCCTTCACCCTCACCCCCCAGGGAGACACTGTTTTAGTTGGCTCTGCTCCTTCACCCTCACCCCCCAGGGAGACACTGTTTTAGTTGGCTCTGCTCCTTCGCCCCCCAGGGAGACACTGTTTTAGTTGGCTCTACTCCTTCACCCTCACCCCCCAGGGAGACACTGTTTTAGTTGGCTCTGCTCCTTCACCCTCACCCCCCAGGGAGACACTGTTTTAGTTGGCTCTACTCCTTCACCCTCATCCCCCAGGGAGACACTGTTTTAGTTGGCTCTACTCCTTCACCCCCCAGGGAGACACTGTTTTAGTTGGCTCTGCTCCTTCACCCTCACCCCCCAGGGAGACACTGTTTTAGTTGGCTCTGCTCCTTCACCCTCACCCCCCAGGGAGACACTGTTTTAGTTGGCTCTGCTCCTTCGTCCCCCAGGGAGACACTGTTTTAGTTGGCTCTGCTCCTTCACCCCCCAATGAGACACTGTTTTACTTGGCTCTGCTCCTTCACCCCCCCAGGGAGACACTGTTTTAGTTGGCTCTACTCCTTCACCCTCACCCCCCAGGGAGACACTGTTTTAGTTGGCTCTGCTCCTTCACCCCC
The DNA here is from genome assembly GCF_965601325.2 of Salmo salar. Taxonomy (NCBI): domain Eukaryota; kingdom Metazoa; phylum Chordata; class Actinopteri; order Salmoniformes; family Salmonidae; genus Salmo; species Salmo salar. The sequence continues at coordinate 51,106,327 of NC_138304.1, forward strand.
CAGGGAGACACTGTTTTAGTTGGCTCTACTCCTTCACCCTCACCCCCCAGGGAGACACTGTTTTAGTTGGCTCTGCTCCTTCACCCTCACCCCCCAGGGAGACACTGTTTTAGTTGGCTCTGCTCCTTCGCCCCCCAGGGAGACACTGTTTTAGTTGGCTCTACTCCTTCACCCTCACCCCCCAGGGAGACACTGTTTTAGTTGGCTCTGCTCCTTCACCCTCACCCCCCAGGGAGACACTGTTTTAGTTGGCTCTACTCCTTCACCCTCATCCCCCAGGGAGACACTGTTTTAGTTGGCTCTACTCCTTCACCCCCCAGGGAGACACTGTTTTAGTTGGCTCTGCTCCTTCACCCTCACCCCCCAGGGAGACACTGTTTTAGTTGGCTCTGCTCCTTCACCCTCACCCCCCAGGGAGACACTGTTTTAGTTGGCTCTGCTCCTTCGTCCCCCAGGGAGACACTGTTTTAGTTGGCTCTGCTCCTTCACCCCCCAATGAGACACTGTTTTACTTGGCTCTGCTCCTTCACCCCCCCAGGGAGACACTGTTTTAGTTGGCTCTACTCCTTCACCCTCACCCCCCAGGGAGACACTGTTTTAGTTGGCTCTGCTCCTTCACCCCCCAGGGAGACACTGTTTTAGTTGGCTCTACTCCTTCACCCTCACCCCCCAGGGAGACACTGTTTTAGTTGGCTCTGCTCCTTCACCCTCACCCCCCAGGGAGACACTGTTTTAGTTGGCTCTGCTCCTTCACCCCCCAGGGAGACACTGTTTTAGTTGGCTCTGCTCCTTCACCCTCACCCCCCTGGGAGACACTGTTTTAGTTGGCTCTACTCCTTCACCCCTCAGAGAGACACTGTTTTAGTTGGCTCTACTCCTTCACCCCCCAGGGAGACACTGTTTTAGTTGGCTCTGCTCCTTCACCCTCACCCCCCAGGGAGACACTGTTTTAGTTGGCTCTGCTCCTTCACCCTCACCCCCCAGGGAGACACTGTTTTAGTTGGCTCTGCTCCTTCGTCCCCCAGGGAGACACTGTTTTAGTTGGCTCTGCTCCTTCACCCCCCAGGGAGACACTGTTTTACTTGGCTCTGCTCCTTCACCCCCCCAGGGAGACACTGTTTTAGTTGGCTCTGCTCCTTCACCCCCCAGGGAGAGACTGTTTTAGTTGGCTCTTCTCCTTCACCCCCCAGGGAGACGCTGTTTTAGTTGGCTCTGCTCCTTCACCCCCCAGTGAGACACTGTTTTAGTTGGCTCTACTCCTTCACCCTCACCCCCCAGGGAGACACTGTTTTAGTTGGCTCTGCTCCTTCACCCTCACCCCCCAGGGAGACACTGTTTTAGTTGGCTCTGCTCCTTCACCCTCACCCCGCAGGGAGACACTGTTTTAGTTGGCTCTGCTCCTTCACCCTCACCCCCCAGGGAGACACTGTTTTAGTTGGCTCTGCTCCTTCGCCCCCCAGGGAGACACTGTTTTAGTTGGTTCTGCTCCTTCACCCCCCAGGGAGACACTGTTTTAGTTGGCTCTGCTCCTTCACCGACCCCAGGGAGACACTGTTTTAGTTGGCTCTGCTCCTTCACCCCCCAGGGAGAGACTGTTTTAGTTGGCTCTTCTCCTTCACCCCCCAGGGAGACACTGTTTTAGTTGGCTCTGCTCCCTCACCCCCCAGGGAGACACTGTTTTAGTTGGCTCTACTCCTTCACCCTCACCCCCCAGGGAGACACTGTTTTAGTTGGCTCTGCTCCTTCACCCTCACCCCCCAGGGAGACACTGTTTTAGTTGGCTCTGCTCCTTCACCCCCCAGGGAGACACTGTTTTAGTTGGCTCTGCTCCTTCACCCTCACCCCCCAGGGAGACACTGTTTTAGTTGGCTCTGCTCCTTCACCCCCCAGGGAGACACTGTTTTAGTTGGCTCTGCTCCTTCGCCCCCCAGGGAGACACTGTTTTAGTTGGCTCTGCTCCTTCACCCCCCAGGGAGACACTGTTTTAGTTGGCTCTGCTCCTTCACCCCCCAGGGAGACACTGTTTTAGTTGGCTCTACTCCTTCACCCCCCAGGGAGACACTTTTTTAGTTGGCTCTACTCCTTCCCCCCCCAGGGAGACACTGTTTTAGTTGGCTCTTCACCTTCACCCCCCAGGGAGACACTGTTCGAGTTGGCTCTGCTCCTTCACCCCCCAGGGACACACTGTTTTAATTGGCTCTGCTCCTTCACCCCCCAGGGAGACACTGTTTTAGTTGGCTCTGCTCCTTCACCTCCCAGGGAGACACTGTTTTAGTTGGCTCTGCTCCTTCACCCCCCAGGGAGACACTGTTTTAGTTGGGTCTGCTCCTTCACCCTCACCCCCCAGGGAGACACTGTTTTAGTTGGCTCTACTCCTTCACCCTCACCCCCCCCCAGGGAGACACTGTTTTAGTTGGCTCTGCTCCTTCACCCCCCAGGGAGACACTGTTTTAGTTGGCTCTGCTCCTTCACCCCCCAGGGAGACACTGTTTTAGTTGGCTCTACTCCTTCACCCCCCAGGGAGACACTGTTTTAGTTGGCTCTTCACCTTCACCCCCCAGGGAGACACTGTTTTAGTTGGCTCTGCTCCTTCACCCCCCAGGGAGACACTGTTTTAGTTGGCTCTGCTCCTTCACCCCCCAGGGAGACACTGTTTTAGTTGGCTCTGCTCCTTCACCCCCAGGGAGACACTGTTTTAGTTGGCTCTGCTCCTTCACCCCCAAGGGAGACACTGTTTTAGTTGGCTCTGCTCCTTCACCCCCCAGGGAGACACTGTTTTAGTTGGCTCTGCTCCTTCACCCCCCAGGGAGACACTGTTTTAGTTGGCTCTGCTCCTTCGCCCCCCAGGGAGACACTGTTTTAGTTGTCTCTGCTCCTTCACCCCCCAGGGAGACACTGTTTTAGTTGGCTCTGCTCCTTCACCCTCACCCCCCAGGGAGACACTGTTTTAGTTGGCTCTGCTCCTTCACCCCCCAGGGAGACACTGTTTTAGTTGGCTCTGCTCCTTCACCCCCCAGGGAGACACTGTTTTAGTTGGCTCTACTCCTTCACCCTCACCCCCCAGGGAGACACTGTTTTAGTTGGCTCTGCTCCTTCACCCTCACCCCCCAGGGAGACACTGTTTTAGTTGGCTCTGCTCCTTCACCCTCACCCCGCAGGGAGACACTGTTTTAGTTGGCTCTGCTCCTTCACCCTCACCCCCCAGGGAGACACTGTTTTAGTTGGCTCTGCTCCTTCGCCCCCCAGGGAGACACTGTTTTAGTTGGTTCTGCTCCTTCACCCCCCAGGGAGACACTGTTTTAGTTGGCTCTGCTCCTTCACCGACCCCAGGGAGACACTGTTTTAGTTGGGTCTGCTCCTTCACCCCCCAGGGAGAGACTGTTTTAGTTGGCTCTTCTCCTTCACCCCCCAGGGAGACACTGTTTTAGTTGGCTCTGCTCCCTCACCCCCCAGGGAGACACTGTTTTAGTTGGCTCTACTCCTTCACCCTCACCCCCCAGGGAGACACTGTTTTAGTTGGCTCTGCTCCTTCACCCCCCAGGGAGACACTGTTTTAGTTGGCTCTGCTCCTTCACCCCCCAGGGAGACACTGTTTTAGTTGGCTCTACTCCTTCACCCCCCAGGGAGACACTGTTTTAGTTGGCTCTGCTCCTTCACCCCCCAGGGAGACACTGTTTTAGTTGGCTCTACTCCTTCACCCCCCAGGGAGACACTGTTTTAGTTGGCTCTACTCCTTCACCCCCCAGGGAGACACTGTTTTAGTTGGCTCTACTCCTTCACCCCCCAGGGAGACACTGTTTTAGTTGGCTCTGCTCCTTCACCCTCACCCCCCAGGGAGACACTGTTTTAGTTGGCTCTTCTCCTTCACCCCCCAGGGAGACACTGTTTTAGTTGGCTCTGCTCCTTCACCCTCACCCCCCAGGGAGACACTGTTTTAGTTGGCTCTACTCCTTCACCCCCCAGGGAGACACTGTTTTAGTTGGCTCTGCTCCTTCAACCCCCAGGGAGACACTGTTTTAGTTGGCTCTGCTCCTTCACCCCCCAGGGATACACTGTTTTAGTTGGCTCTGCTCCTTCACCCCCCAGGGAGACACTGTTTTAGTTGGCTCTACACCTTCACCCCCCAGGGAGACACTGTTTTAGTTGGCTCTACTCCTTCACCCCCCAGGGAGACACTGTTTTAGTTGGCTCTGCCCCTTCACCCCCCAGGGATACACTGTTTTAGTTGGCTCTGCTCCTCCACCCCCCAGGGAGACACTGTTTTAGTTGGCTCTACTCCTTCACCCCCCAGGGAGCCACTGTTTTAGTTGGCTCTGCTCCTTCACCCCCCAGGGAGACACTGTTTTAGTTGGCTCTGCTCCTTCACCCCCCAGGGAGACACTGTTTTAGTTGGCTCTGCTCCTTCACCCCCCAGGGAGACACTGTTTTAGTTGGCTCTACTCCTTCACCCCCCCCCCCCAGGGAGACACTGTTTTAGTTGGCTCTGCTCCTTCACCCCCCAGGGAGACACTGTTTTAGTTGGCTCTACTCCTTCACCCCCCAGGGAGACACTGTTTTAGTTGGCTCTACTCCTTCACCCCCCAGGGAGACACTGTTTTAGTTGGCTCTGCTCCTTCACCCTCACCCCCCAGGGAGACACTGTTTTAGTTGGCTCTTCTCCTTTACCCCCCAGGGAGACACTGTTTTAGTTGGCTCTGCTCCTTCACCCTCACCCTCCAGGGAGACACGATTTTAGTTGGCTCTACTCCTTCACCCCCCAGGGAGACACTGTTTTAGTTGGCTCTACTCCTTCACCCCCCAGGGAGACACTGTTTTAGTTGGCTCTGCTCCTTCACCCCCCAGGGATACACTGTTTTAGTTGGCTCTACTCCTTCACCCCCCAGGGAGACACTGTTTTAGTTGGCTCTGCTCCTTCACCCCCCAGGGATACACTATTTTAGTTGGCTCTGCTCCTCCACCCCCCAGGGAGACACTGTTTTAGTTGGCTCTACTCCTTCACCCCCCAGGGAGACACTGTTTTAGTTGGCTCTACTCCTTCACCCCCCAGGGAGACACTGTTTTAGTTGGCTCTGCTCCTTCACCCCCCAGGGAGACACTGTTTTAGTTGGCTCTACTCCTTCACCCCCCAGGGAGACACTGTTTTAGTTGGCTCTGCTCCTTCACCCCCCAGGGAGACACTGTTTTAGTTGGCTCTACTCCTTCACCCCCAGGGAGACACTGTTTTAGTTGGCTCTACTCCTTCACCCCCCAGGGAGACCCTGTTTTAGTTGGCTCTGCTCCTTCACCCTCACCCCCCAGGGAGACACTGTTTTAGTTGGCTCTACTCCTTCACCCCCCAGGGAGACACTGTTTTAGTTGGCTCTGCTCCTTCACCCCCCAGGGAGACACTGTTTTAGTTGGCTCTGCTCCTTCACCCCCCAGGGAGACACTGTTTTAGTTGGCTCTACTCCTTCACCCCCCAGGGAGACACTGTTTTAGTTGGCTCTGCTCCTTCACCCTCACCCCCCAGGGAGACACTGTTTTAGTTGGCTCTGCTCCTTCACCCCCCAGGGAGACACTGTTTTAGTTGGCTCTGCTCCTTCACCCCCCAGGGAGACACTGTTTTAGTTGGCTCTGCTCCTTCACCCCCCAGGGAGACCCTGTTTTAGTTGGCCTTTTAATCTGGTAAAATGACACTAATCAAGATTGATGGGTGTACAACCTAGTGATTTTCCACAACTTTTTTTAAGTTATTTTTTTAAACACAAACTAACACAGAGTAAATAGAAAACACTTTAATGAAGAGGAACGAGTGGAGCCTCTAACTCTAGAGGGGATCTTTCGGTTTGTCTCCCTCCAGACAGTGTTAAGGGTGTTCATTAGACAGCATGGCAGATCAGAGATCAACTGATCCTGTGTGAATTGTTTTCTATACAGGCACTCACCAGGCCACCTATCAACCCCAGCCATCATGGTACATTCATTCATCAAAGGCCCCATAAAGGAAGGCTTGATAGAGGGAGAGGAGCCTTACCACCGCTCAATACATCATTTTGATTATCCAGACTGCAACACCCTCGTGTGTGTGTGTGTGTGTGTGTGTGTGTGTGTGTGTGTGTGTGTGTGTGTGTGTGTGTGTGTGTGTGTGTGTGTGTGTGTGTGTGTGTGTGTGTGTGTGGTAGGCTGTGTGTGTGACAGCTGTATTAGTTATAATCAGTGTGTATGTGTCAAGCCCAAGGACTAACCCTCTTGTTTAAGTTGTTGCACCGTCGTCATCTGACTACAATGGAATCCTTCAATGTGTCTCTCACTCTCTCTGTCTCTCTGTCTCTGTCTCTCTGTCTCTCTGTCTCTCTCTCTCTGTCTCTCTCCCTCTGTCTCTCTGTCTCTCTCTCTCTCTCTCTCTCTCTCTCTCTCTCTGTCTCTCTGTCTCTCTCCCTCTGTCTCTCTCCCTCTCGCTCTCTGTCTCTCACTCTGTCTATCTGTCTCTCTCTCTCTCTCTCTCTCTCTCTGTCTCTCCCTCTGTCTCTCTGTTTCTCTCTCTCTCTCTGTCTCTCTCTCTCTCTCGCTCTGTCTCTCTGTCTCTCTCTCTCTCTGCTCTCTCTCTCTCTGTCTGTCTCTCTCTCTGTCTCTCTCTCTCTCTGTCTCTCTCTGTCTCTCTCTTTCACTCTCTCTCTAAATTTAAGGGGCTTTATTGGCAGGGGAAACATAAGTTTACATAGACGAAGCAGGTGGAATAGATAATAAACAAAAGTGAAATAAACAATAAGAAATTCGCAGTACACATTGCACTCACAAAAGTGACATTTCAAATGTCATATTAGGTATATATACAGTGTTGTAACGATGTGCAGATACTCAAAGTACAAAAGGGAAAATAAATAAGCATAAATATGTGTTGTATTTACAATGGTGTTTGTTCTTTACTGGTTGCCCTTTTCTTGTGGCAACAGGTCACATATCTTGCTGCTGTGATGGCACACTGTGGTATTTCACCCAGTAGATATGGGAGTTTATCAAAATTGGATTTGTTTTTGAATTCTTTGTAGATCTGTGTAATCTGAGGGAAATACAGTATGTGTCTCTAATATGGTCATACATTTGTCAGGGGGTTAGGAAGTGCAGCTCTTGAGAGCCAGGTCTGCCTATGGTGGCCTCTCTCAATAGCAAGGCTATGCTCACTGAGTCTATACATAGTCAAAGCTTTCCTTAAGTTTGGGTCAATCTCAGTGGTCAGGTATTCTGCCACTGTGTACTCTTTGTTTAGAGCCAAATCACATTGTAGTTTGCTCTCTTTTTCTTTCCAATGTGTCAAGTAATTCTCTTTTTGTTTTCTCGTGATTTGGTTGGGTCTAATTGTGTTAATTTTTTATTATTATTAGGATCCCAATTAGCAAACGCCGTAACGTTAGCTAATCTTCCTGGGGTCCAACACCAATTAACAAGATTTTACAACAACCACAAATCAACACTCAACAAACATTCAACAAGTAGACATTACAGACAATTAAAATACCTGACAGGAAACACATTTAACATTCAGTTGATGCTTTCTATTTCCTGTCCAGTCATATGGTCTATCACATTAGATGTTATATCTATTTCCTGTCCAGTCATATGGTCTATCACATTAGATGTTCTTTCTATTTCCTGTCCAGTCATATGGTCTATCACATTAGATGTTCTTTCTATTTCCTGTCCAGTCATATGGTCTATCACATTAGATGTTATATCTATTTCCTGTCTAGTCATATGGTCTATCACATTAGATGTTCTTTCTATTTCCTGTCCAGTCATATGGTCTATCACATTAGATGTTCTTTCTATTTCCTGTCCAGTCATATGGTCTATCGCATTAGATGTTCTTTCTATTTCCTGTCCAGTCATATGGTCTATCACATTAGATGTTCTTTCTGTTTCCTGTCCAGTCATATGGTCTATCGCATTAGATGTTCTTTCTATTTCCTGTCCAGTCATATGGTCTATCGCATTAGATGTTCTTTCTATTTCCTGTCCAGTCATATGGTCTATCACATTAGATGTTCTTTCTATTTCCTGTCCAGTCATATGGTCTATCGCATTAGATGTTCTTTCTATTTCCTGTCCAGTCATATGGTCTATCGCATTAGATGTTCTTTCTATTTCCTGTCCAGTCATATAGTCTATCGCATTAGATGTTCTTTCTCTTTCCTGTCCAGCCATATGGTCTATCGCATTAGATGTTCTTTCTATTTCCTGTCTAGTCATAGAGTCTGTCACATTAGATGTTATTTTCTTTTTTTCTTGAAGGTGGATTTACTTTTTACCTGAGAAATATGGATTGGTAAATAGTTCCATTCAGCTATGGCTCTATATATAACTGTAGATTTAAGGTGATTTGTCCTTGGTTTGGGTTGTTTTAGCTGCCCTGAATTTTCCTGTCTGGTTTGGTGGGTTATGTGTGTTGCTAGTATGTACTAACTGGCCTGAAAAATACTGTGGTTTCTTGAAAAATATAACATTCCTGAAGAAAATCAGAAGACTGGACAGTAATTTGTTTTCAATGTGAATCAATGAGAGATTCTGATGCATTTGGATAATATTCATATGGATTGAGCAATGAAGAGCTAATCTGCCAGCCCTGTTTTGAGCAATGAAGAGCTAATCTGGCAGCCCTGTTTTGAGCAATGAAGAGCTAATCTGGCAGCCCTGTTTTGAGCAATGAAGAGCTAATATGGCAGCCCTGTTTTGAGCAATGAAGAGCTAATCTGGCAGCCCTGTTTTGAGCAATGAAGAGCTAATCTGGCAGCCCTGTTTTGAGCAATGAAGAGCTAATCTGGCAGCCCTGTTTTGAGCAATGAAGAGCTAATCTGGCAGCCCTGTTTTGAGCCATTTGGAGCTTTTTTTGCTGCAGATGACCATATAACTGGACAGTACTCTAAGTGTGATAGGACCAGGGATTGACCATATAACTGGACAGTACTCTAAGTGTGATAGGACCAGGGATTGACCATATAACTGGACAGTACTCTAAGTGTGATAGGACCAGGGATTGATCATATAACTGGACAGTACTCTAAGTGTGATAGGACCAGGGATTGACTATATAACCAGACAGTACTCTAAGTGTGATAAGACCAGGGATTGACCATATAACTGGACAGTACTCTAAGTGTGATAGGACCAGGGATTGACCATATAACTGGACAGTACTCTAAGTGTGATAGGACCAGGGATTGATCATATAACTGGACAGTACTCTAAGTGTTATATGACCAGGGATTGACTATATAACCAGATAGTACTCTAAGTGTGATAGGACCAGGGATTGACCATATAACTGGACAGTACTCTAAGTGTGATAGGACCAGGGATTGATCATATAACTGGACAGTACTCTAAGTGTGATAGGACCAGGGATTGACCATATAACTGGACAGTACTCTAAGTGTGACAGGACCAGGGATTGACCATATAACTGGACAGTAAGTGTGATAGGACCAGGGATTGACCATATAACTGGACAGTACTCTAAGTGTGATAGGACCAGGGATTGACCATATAACTGGACAGTACTCTAAGTGTGATTGGACCAGGGATTGACCATATAACTGGACAGTAAGTGTGATATGACCAGGGATTGACCATATAACCAGACAGTACTCTAAGTGTGATAAGACCAGGGATTGACCATATAACTGGACAGTACTCTAAGTGTGATAGGACCAGGGATTGACCATATAACTGGACAGTACTCTAAGTGTGATAGGACCAGGGATTGACCATATAACTGGACAGTACTCTAAGTGTGATAGGACCAGGAATTGACCATATAACTGGACAGTACTCTAAGTGTAACAGGACCAGGGATTGACCATATAACTGGACAGTACTCTAAGTGTGATAGGACCAGGGATTGACCATATAACTGGACAGTAAGTGTGATTGGACCAGGGATTGACCATATAACTGGACAGTACTCTAAGTGTGACTGGACCAGGGATTGACCATATAACTGGACAGTACTCTAAGTGTGACTGGACCAGGGATTGACCATATAACTGGACAGTACTCTAAGTGTGATAGGACCAGGGATTGACCATATAACTGGACAGTACTCTAAGTGTGATAGGACCAGGGATTGATCATATAACTGGACAGTACTCTAAGTGTGATTGGACCAGGGATTGACCATATAACTGGACAGTAAGTGTGATATGACCAGGGATTGACCATATAACCAGACAGTACTCTAAGTGTGATAAGACCAGGGATTGACCATATAACTGGACAGTACTCTAAGTGTGATAGGACCAGGGATTGACCATATAACTGGACAGTACTCTAAGTGTGATAGGACCAGGGATTGACCATATAACTGGACAGTACTCTAAGTGTGATAGGACCAGGAATTGACCATATAACTGGACAGTACTCTAAGTGTAACAGGACCAGGGATTGACCATATAACTGGACAGTACTCTAAGTGTGATAGGACCAGGGATTGACCATATAACTGGACAGTAAGTGTGATTGGACCAGGGATTGACCATATAACTGGACAGTACTCTAAGTGTGACTGGACCAGGGATTGACCATATAACTGGACAGTACTCTAAGTGTGATAGGACCAGGGATTGACCATATAACTGGACAGTACTCTAAGTGTGACTGGACCAGGGATTGACCATATAACTGGACAGTACTCTAAGTGTGATAGGACCAGGGATTGACCATATAACTGGACAGTACTCTAAGTGTGATAGGACCAGGGATTGATCATATAACTGGACAGTACTCTAAGTGTTATATGACCAGGGATTGACTATATAACCAGACAGTACTCTAAGTGTGATAGGACCAGGGATTGACCATATAACTGGACAGTACTCTAAGTGTGATAGGACCAGGGATTGACCATATAACTGGACAATACTCTAAGTGTGATAGGACCAGGGATTGACTATATAACTGGACAGTACTCTAAGTGTGATAGGACCAGGGATTGACCATATAACTGGACGGTACTCTAAGTGTGATAGGACCAGGGATTGACCATATAACTGGACAGTACTCTAAGTGTAACAGGACCAGGGATTGACCATATAACTGGACAGTAAGTGTGATTGGACCAGGGATTGACCATATAACTGGACAGTACTCTAAGTGTGACTGGACCAGGGATTGACCATATAACTGGACAGTACTCTAAGTGT
>NC_138304.1:51122500-51127500 GCF_965601325.2 Salmo salar
AAGACCACTATTTAATGGCAACTGGCAGTACATACAGCTGTAGTCTGGCTCTGGGTGGCACAACATTATAGTGAATGAAATTAACAGTACTCCAAATACATCCAAATACTAGAACAGTACTCCAAATACAGCCAGATACCAGAACAGTATAGAGACTAAAACAGTACTCCAAATACAGCCAGATACTAGAACAGTACTCCAAATACAGCCAGATACTAGAACATTACTCCAAATACATCCAGATACTAGAACAGTACTCCAAATACATACAGATACTAGAACAGTACTCCAAATACATCCAGATACTAGAACAGTACAGATACTAGAACAGTACTCCAAATACAGCCAGATACTAGAACAGTACTCCAAATACAGCCAGATACTAGAACAGTACAGATACTAGAACAGTACTCCAAATATAGCCAGATACTAGAACAGTACAGATACTAGAACAGTACTCCAAATACAGCCAGATACTAGAACAGTACTCCAAATACAGCCAGATACTAGAACAGTACTCCAAATACAGCCAGATACTAGAACAGTACAGATACTAGAACAGTACTCCAAATACAGCCAGATACTAGAACAGTACTCCAAATACAGCCAGATACTAGAACAGTACTCCAAATAATCCAGATACTAGAACAGTACAGATACTAGAACAGTACTCCAAATACAGCCAGATACTAGAACAGTACTCCAAATACAGCCAGATACTAGAACAGTACTCCAAATACATCCAGATACTAGAACAGTAGTCCAAATACAGCCAGATACTAGAACAGTACAGATACTAGAACAGTACTGCAAATACAGCCAGATACTAGAACAGTACAGATACTAGAACATTACTCCAAATACAGCCAGATACTAGAACAGTACAGATACTAGAACATTACTCCAAATACAGCCAGATACTAGAACAGTACTCCAAATACAGCCAGATACTAGAACAGTACTCCAAGTACAGCCAGATACTAGAACAGTACTCCAAATACATCCAGATACTAGAACATTACTCCAAATACATCCAGATACTAGAACATTACTCCAAATACAGCCAGATTGTCACGGTTGTGCGCTACTGGTACGAAGTCAGGTGCAGGAGAGCAGAGAGTTGTGATCAGGCACACTTTATTTGGCAGAAGCACAAAAGACAGACGCACTTGCGTCAAAAAACCTCCAGCCAATGGCAAAAGTGAATAAGCGCGAAAACACTCCCAATAATGCAAATGTAGGACAATAAACATACTACGGGTCAAAACACGATACCCGGGGAAAAACCAGTCTGGTGCGTAACACTAAACACATAACAAAACAATTCCACACAAAGACATGGGGGGAACAGAGGAATATATACAGTATATCACAAAGTGAGTACACCCCTCACATTTTTGTAATTATTTGAGTATATCTTTTCATGTGACAACACTGAAGAAATGACACTTTGTTACAATATAAAGTAGCGAGTGTACAGCTTGTATAACAGTGTAAATTTGCTGTCCCCTCAAAATAACACAACACACAGCCATTAATGTCTAAACCGCTGGCAACAAAAGTGAGTACACCCCTAGGTGAAAATGTCCAAATTGGGCCCAATTAGCCATTTTCCCTCCCCGGGTCATGTGACTCGTTAGTGTCACAAAGTCTCAGGTGTGAATGGGGAGCAGGTGTGTTAAATTTGGTGTCATCGCTCTCACACTCCCTCATACTGACTGGTCACTGGAAGTTCAACATGGCACCTCATGGCAAAGAACTCTCTGAGGATCTGAAAAAAAGAATTGTTGCTCTACATAAAGATGGCCTGGGCTATAAGAAGATTGCCAAGACCCTGAAACTAAGCTGCAGCACGGTGGCCAAGACCATACAGCGGTTTAACAGGACAGGTTCCACTCAGAACAGGCCTCGCCATGGTCGACCAAAGAAGTTGAGTGCACGTGCTCAGCGTCATATCCAGAGGTTGTCTTTGGGAAATAGACGTATGAGTGCTGCCAGCATTGCTGCAGAGGTTGAAGGGGTGGGGGGTCAGCCTGTCAGTGCTCAGACCATACGCTGCACACTGCATCAAATTTGTCTGCATGGCTGTCGTCCCAGAAGGAAGCCTCTTCTAAAGATGATGCACAAGAAAGCCCGCAAACAGTTTGCTGAAGACAAGCAGACTAAGGACATGGATTACTGGAACCATGTCCTGTGGTCTGATGAGACCAAGATAAACTTATTTGGTTCAAATGGTGTCAAGCGTGTGTGGCGGCAACCAGGTGAGGAGTACAAAGACAAGTGTGTCTTGCCTACAGTCAAGCATGGTGGTGGGAGTGTCACGGTCTGGGGCTGAATGAGTGCTGCCGGCACTGGGGAGCTACAGTTCATTGAGGGAACCATGAATGCCAACATGTACTGTGACATACTGAAGCAGAGCATGATCCCCCTCCCTTCGGAGACTGGGCCGCAGGGCAGTATTCCAACATGATAACGACCCCAAACACACCTCCAAGACAACCACTGCCTTGCTAAAGAAGCTGAGGGTAAAGGTGATGGACTGGTCAAGCATGTCTCCAGACCTAAACCCTACTGAGCATCTGTGGGGCATCCTCAAACGGAAGGTGGAGGAGTGCAAGGTCTCTAACATCCACCAGCTCCGTGATGTCGTCATGGAGGAGTGGAAGAGGACTCCAGTGGCAACCTGTGAAGCTCTGGTGAACTCCATGCCCAAGAGGGTTAAGGCAGTGCTGGAAAATGAGGGTGTACTCACTTTTGTTGCCAGCGGTTTAGACATTAATGGCTGTGTGTTGTGTTATTTTGAGGGGGACAGAAATTTTACACTGTTATACAAGCTGTATACTCACTACTTTACATTGAAGCAAAGTGTCATTTATTCAGTGTTGTCACATGAAAAGATATACTCAAATATTTACATCGATGTGAGGGGTGTACTCACTTTTGTGATATACTGTATGTATATATATGTATATATATATATGTATGTATGTATGTATGTATGTATGTATGTATGTATGTATGTAGTGTGATTGGGGAATGTAAACCAGGTGTGTGGGGAACAAGACAAAACAAATGAAAAATGGAGCGGCGATGACTAGAAGGCCGGTGACGTCGACCGCCGAACGCCGCCCGAACAAGGAGAGGGACCGACTTCGGTGGAAGTCGTGACACATATACTAGAACTGTACTCCAAATACAGCCAGATACTAGAACTGTACTCCAAATACATCCAGATACTAAATAGCTAGAACTTTGCTGCTTCGAGGGATACTCTCATAGTACCCGCCATTTTACTTTTCAGTTCTAAAAATGTGACTACATTGTTTGATATTAAAGTCATATTTCCAGTACTTACAGATGTAGCATCTTAATTTGATCATTTTTATTGCAGGAGCACTTTCCTGCAATGCAGGACATTTAAAACATGTAGTGTATTTGAGGTTTAAAAAGGTTTCTGAAGGCTTCTAATTTCCAATTTCCACTGAAATTTCAGAATAGATTTTACTTTATGAAAAAAAAATGTATAAACCGCTTACGAAAATGACTTTATATAAATTATATTCCACATAATAATTCACATTTCCAGGTTGCTGCATGATTATTTTCTTTCTCAAATTTAAAAATCTGTAAGATGTACCTCTCTGGAATACAGCCTCTCGATAATGGATGATTACTAAGCACAGTCAGCGCAAAAAAAACAAAATATACTAGAATAGTTTGAGAACATAAGGAACCCCGGGGTGTTGTTGTTGTTGTTGTTGTTGTTGTTGTTGTGTTGTGTTGTTGTTGTTGTTGTTGTGTTGTTGTTGTGTTGTTGTGTTGTTGTTGTTTTGTTGTATTGTTGTTGTGTTGCTGTTGTGTTGCTGTTGTGTTGTTGTGTTATTGTTGTGTTGTTGTTGTGTTTCTGTTGTGTTGTTGTTGTTGTGGTATTTATATGAAGATATCAAGCCTCACACAGGTTGGTGTATAAAACCAGTCTCCTGGACAGGGTAATATAATGTATAAAACCAGTCTCCTGGACAGGGTAATATAATGTATAAAACCAGTCTCCTGGACAGGGTAATATAATGTATAAAACCAGTCTCCTGGACAGGGTAATATAATGTATAAAACCAGTCTCCTAGACAGGGTAATATAATGTATAAAACCAGTCTCCTGGACAGGGTAATATAATGTATAAAACCAGTCTCCTGGACAGGGTAATATAATGTATGAAACCAGTCTCCTGGACAGGGTAATGTAATGTATAAAACCAGTCTCCTGGACAGGCTAATATAATGTATAAAACCAGTCTCCTGGACAGGGTAATATAATGTATAAAACCAGTCTCCTGGACAGGGTAATATAATGTATGAAACCAGTCTCCTGGACAGGGTAATATAATGTATAAAACCAGTCTCCTGGACAGGGTAATATAATGTATAAAACCAGTCTCCTGGACAGGGTAATATAATGTATAAAACCAGTCTCCTGGACAGGGTAATGTAATGTATAAAACCAGTCTCCTAGACAGGGTAATGTAATGTATAAAACCAGTCTCCTGGACAGGGTAATGTAATGTATAAAACCAGTCTCCTAGACAGGGTAATATAATGTATAAAACCAGTCTCCTGGACAGGTTAATATAATGTATAAAACCAGTCTCCTGGACAGGTTAATATAATGTATAAAACCAGTCTCCTGGACAGGGTAATATAATGTATAAAACGAGTCTCCTAGACAAGGTAATATAATGTATAAAACCAGTCTCCTGGACAGGTTAATATAATGTATAAAACCAGTCTCCTGGACAGGGTAATGTAATGTATAAAACCAGTCTCCTGGACAGGCTAATATAATGTATAAAACCAGTCTCCTGGACAGGGTAATATAATGTATAAAACCAGTCTCCTGGACAGGGTAATGTAATGTATAAAACCAGTCTCCTGGACAGGGTAATATAATGTATAAAACCAGTCTCCTGGACAGGGTAATATAATGTATAAAACCAGTCTCCTGGA
>NC_138304.1:51130000-51282500 GCF_965601325.2 Salmo salar
GAAGCCCTTCTGATTGGCTCTCCTCTCCTTTCCCCTGAACGATATAGTGACTTAAAGAGGAGAGGCCCTTCTGATTGGCTCTCCTCTCCTTTCCCCTGAACGATATAGTGACTTAAAGAGGAGAGGCCCTTCTGATTGGCTCTCCTCTCCTTTCCCCTGAACGATATAGTGACTTAAAGAGGAGAGGCCCTTCTGATTGGCTCTCCTCTCCTTTCCCCTGAACGATATAGTGACTTAAAGAGGAGAGGCCCTTCTGATTGGCTCTCCTCTCCTTTCCCCTGAACGATATAGTGACATAAAGAGAAGAGGCCATATTTTTGGTCAGAGTTATAATCTGGTCAGAGTTATTAATTGGTCAGAGTTATTAATTGGTCAGAGTTATTAATTGGTCAGAGTTATTATTTGGTCAGAGTTATTAATTGGTCAGAGTTATTAATTGGTCAGAGTTATTAATTGGTCAGAGTTATTATTTGGTCAGAGTTATTAATTGGTCAGAGTTATTAATTGGTCAGTTATTATTTGGTCAGAGTTATTAATTGGTCAGAGTTATTAATTGGCCAGAGTTATTAATTGGTCAGAGTTATTAATTGGCCAGAGTTATTAATTGGTCAGAGTTATTAATTGGCCAGAGTTATTAATTGGTCAGAGTTATTATTTGGTCAGAGTTATTATTTGGTGAGAGTTATTAATTGGTCAGAGTTAATTGGTCAGAGTTATTATTTTGGGTCTGAAAAAAAGTGTTTATATTGAGAAGCTCTCAGAGAAAATGTGCTGTAGTCTTTCCATCGCTTGTTTGTTTTGTGGGGTTGAACTAAACTAACCTGATTGTCAACATATCTGCTTTATACCTCTGTAATCCATGCCTTTTGAAGGTTGTAGGTGTGCTGTTAGACAAGGAGACATGTTTCCTCAATGGACACCAGGATGTCCATCTACTATGTCTTGTGTCAGTCTATGGTACAGAATGACACATGCTGCTTTTCGCAAATCAAGATTACCCAGAAGATATTTAAAACAAGATATTACAAGGTAGAAAGTTGCTGAAATAAAATCAGTAATCTTCATGGCGTTGATTAAAAAGTTGGGAAGCCTTAACCTACAAACCAACAATGTGATTTGTTTACTGAAATCAATAATCTCATTTGTCCCTGTCTGTCATACACTGAGTGGACAAAACATTAGGAACACCTGCTCTTTCCATGACAGACTGACCAGGTGAATCCAGGTGAAAGCTATGATCCCTTAGTGATGTCTCTTGTTAAATCTACTTCAAAATCAGTGTAGATGAAGGGGAGGAGACAGGTTAAAGAAGGATTTTTAAGCCTTGAGACAATCGAGGATTGTGTATGTGTGTCATTCAGAGGGTGAATGAATAAGACAAAATATTGATGTGCATTTGAACGGGGTATGGGGTACGTTTGAGTGTTTCAAGAACTGCAACGCTGCTGGGTTTTTCACACTCAACAGTTTCCTGTGTGTATCAAGAATGGTCCACCACTCAAAGGACATCCAGCCAATTTACACATCTGTCAACATGGGCCAGTATCCCTGTATCTCTGCATTGGAGTCAACATGGGCCAGTATCCCTGTATCTCTGCATTGGAATCAACATGGTCCAGTATCCCTGTATCCCTGCATTGGAGTCAACATGGGCCAGTATCCCTGTATCCCTGCATTGGAGTCAACATGGGCCAGTATCCCTGTATCCCTACATTGGAGTCAACATGGGCCAGTATCCTGTATCTCTGCATTGGAGTCAACATGGGCCAGTATCCCTGTATCTCTGCATTGGAGTCAACATGGGCCAGTATCCCTGTATCTCTGCATTGGAGTCAACATGGGCCAGTATCCCTGTATCTCTGCATTGGAGTCAACATGGGCCAGTATCCCTGTATCCCTGCATTGGAGTCAACATGGGCCAGTATCCCTGTATCTCTGCATTGGAGTCAACATGGGCCAGTATCCCTGTATCTCTGCATTGGAGTCAACATGGGCCAGTATCCCTGTATCTCTGCATTGGAGTCAACATGGGCCAGTATCCTGTATCTCTGCATTGGAGTCAACATGGGCCAGTATCCCTGTATCCCTGCATTGGAGTCAACATGGGCCAGTATCCCTGTATCCCTGCATTGGAGTCAACATGGGCCAGTATCCCTGTATCCCTACATTGGAGTCAACATTGGCCAGTATCCCTGTATCTCTGCATTGGAGTCAACATGGTCCAGTATCCCTGTATCTCTGCATTGGAGTCAACATGGGCCAGTATCCCTGTATCCTGCATTGGAGTCAACATGGGCCAGTATCACTGTATCTCTGCATTGGAGTCAACATGGGCCAGTATCCCTGTATCTCTGCATTGGAGTCAACATGGGCCAGTATCCCTGTATCTCTGCATTGGAGTCAACATGGGCCAGTATCCCTGTATCTCTGCATTGGAGTCAACATGGGCCAGTATCCCTGTATCTCTGCATTGGAGTCAACATGGGCCAGTATCCCAGTATCCCTGTGGAACCTTGCCGCCTCTGGGATTCGAATAAGCAACCCTTTTGTTACCTGCCGCCCCTCGATTTTCATGTTAGAGTCTGAGTGCCTACGTCATATCCACACACACACATACACGCACACGCACACGCACACACACACACACACCCCTCTGTCTTCAATCAGCTGATGGGTCTGCTTCTCTCTGTTTCCTCTGGGCCCTCTCTTTTCTGTTCTCTCCATCATTCTCTACATTCACCGTTCCCTTCATCTTCTTTATTAAAGCACAGGAAAGAGAGAGAGAGCTAGAGAGAGATAGAGGTATTTTCTCTGAGAGGGCTAGACAATAACAGTATGACAACAGTAGATTACGTCTCTCTATCACTCCTTTATTTTCTGTTTTACATCTTTCATTTAACAGCAGCCTGTCTTTTTTTCTCTCTCTCCATGTATGTCTCTCTCTCTCTCTCTCTCTCTCTCTCCCTCCATGCATGTCTCTCTCTCTCTCTCTCCATGCATGTCTCTCTCTCTCTCTCTCCCATTTATCTCTCTCTCTGTCTCTCTCTCTCTCATTTATCTCTCCCTTTCTCTCTCTCCATGCATGTCTCTCTCTCTCTCTCCCTCATTTATTTATCTCTCTCTCTCTCTCTCCCTCCCTCATTTATTTATCTCTCTCTCTCTCTCATTTATTTATCTCTCTCTTATTTATTTATTTATTTATCTCTCTCTCTCTCTCTCCTCTCTCTCTCTCTCTCTCTCTCTCTCTCTCTCTCTCTCTCTCTCTCTCCATTTATCTCTCTCTCTTGTTCTCTCAGACTTCAGTTGTGTCGTGACCTAATTTATTGGCAACCACTGACCACACTTGTAGTCATTACACTGATTTTTAAAAAACTGGGTGATTTATTTTTATTTTTTTAAGAATATTACATTTTAGTGATCATCCCATCTTTTGTAGAATAATGTGGTTCATTCTGCTTCTTCTGCTCTGAGACCAGAAACCATTACTGAGAGAGACCAGAAACCATTACTGAGACCAGAAACCATTACTGAGAGAGACCAGAAACCATTACTGAGACCAGAAACCATTACTGAGACCAGAAACCATTACTGAGAGAAACCAGAAACCATTACAGAGACCAGAGACCATTACTGAGTTCAGAAACCATTACTGAGACCAGAAACCATTACTGAGAGAGACCAGAAACCATTACTGAGAGAGACCAGAAACCATTACTGAGACCAGAAACCATTACTGAGACCAGAAACCATTACTGAGAGAGACCAGAAACCATTACCGAGAGAGACGAGAAACCATTACTGAGACCAGAAACCATTACTGAGACCAGAAACCATTACTGAGACCAGAAACCATTACTGAGACCAGAAACCATTACTGAGACCAGAAACCATTACTGAGAGAGACCAGAAACCATTACTGAGACCAGAAACCATTACTGAGACCAGAAACCATTACTGAGACCAGAAATCATTACTGAGACCAGAAATCATTTCTGAGACCAGAAACCATTACCGAGAGAGACGAGAAACCATTACTGAGACCAGAAACCATTACTGAGAGAGACCAGAAACCATTACTGAGACCAGAAACCATTACTGAGAGAAACCAGAAACCATTACTGAGACCAGAAACCATTACTGAGTTCAGAAACCATTACTGAGACCAGAAACCATTACTGAGACCAGAAACCATTACTGAGAGAGACCAGAAACCATTACTGAGACCAGAAACCATTACTGAGACCAGAAACCATTACTGAGACCAGAAACCATTACTGAGACCAGAAACAAACCAGACTGGATACAAACAGTATGCCAGACAGAGAGGGGGAGTCCAGTTTCCTCTCTCTTCTTCCTCTCTTCGTTAGAATGTTAACCATACCACAGTAGAGGCTGTATCCCACCGTAGCATGGTGATGTGTGTCTCTTCTCATCCTCTCCTCCTCTTCCTCCCCTCCTCCTCTCCTATCCTCCCTTCTCCTCCTCTTCCTCATCTTCCCCTCCCCTCTCATATCCCCTCCTCCTCTCCTCGTCCCTCCTCCTCTACTCTTCCTCCCCTCTCATTTCCACTCCTCTCCTCTCCTCTCCTCTCCTCTCCTCTCCCCTCCTCCTCTCCTCTTCCCTCCTCCTCTCCTCTTCCCTCCTCCTCTCCTATCCTCTCTTCTCCTCCTCTCTTCTCCTCCTCTCCTATTCCTCCTCTCCTATTCCTCCCCTCCCCTATCCTCTCTTCTCCTTCTCCCCTCTTCTCCCTCATCCCCCCTCCCCTCCTCCTCTCCTCCTTTCTCTATAACTCCAGCATGTTAACCATGGTCTGGGGTTGTGTGTATGTGTCTCCTGGGTAACAGTGAATGGAGCTCTGGCAGCTCCTAATAGGTGGTAAAGTGTTGACTTCCAGAGAAATGGACTGTAGCTTTAACCTGGGAGGGAAATTGATCCCATTACCTTGAGCTCTGGCTACGAGGCTGCTAGATTGCTCGCCTCCCGTAGGAGAGAGGGGGGAAGAAGAGGGAGGGAGGGAGATAGGAAGAGGAGGGAGGGAAATAGAAATGGGTAGAAAGGAAAAACAGAGAGGGAGAAAGAAAGAGGCAGAAAAAGATAAGATAAATACTATGTGATTAGAGGTGATAGGATGGCTGTAGGGGTTGTGGTCTGGAGATAAGAGGAGAGATAATGACTATGTGATTACAGGTGATAGGATGGCTGTGGGGGTTGTGGTCTGGAGATAAGAGGAGAGATAATGACTATGTGATTACAGGTGATAGGATGGCCGTGGGGGTTGTGGTCTGGAGATAAGAGGAGAGATAATGACTATGTGATTACAGGTGATAGGATGGCCGTGGGGGTTGTGGTCTGGAGATAAGAGGAGAGATAATGACTATGTGATTAGAGGTGATAGGATGGCCGTGGGGGTTGTGGTCTGGAGATAAGAGGAGAGATAATGACTATGTGATTAGAGGTGATAGGATGGCTGTGGGGGTTGTGGTCTGGAGATAAGAGGAGAGATAATGACTATGTGATTACAGGTGATAGGATGGCTGTGGGGGTTGTGGTCTGGAGATAAGAGGAGAGATAATGACTATGTGATTACAGGTGATAGGATGGCCGTGGGGGTTGTGGTCTGGAGATAAGAGGAGAGATAATGACTATGTGATTACAGGTGATAGGATGGCCGTGGGGGTTGTGTTCTAGACTAAAAGACAGACAAAGACAGATTCAGTCTGGATAGTTTACACCGTATCCATGTTGAGCTGATAGCTGGCCTGGGCAGGGTGGGAAGGAGGAAGAGGGGGAAGGAGGGAGAGGAATGACATGGTCTGGAGGGATGATATGTCCCATACAGATATAATATCACCAGTAGGTCTGGAGGGATGATATGTCCCATACAGATATAATATCACCAGTAGGTCTGGAGGGATGATATGTCCTATACAGATATAATATCACCAGTATGACTGGAGGGATGATATGTCCCATACAGATATAATATCACCAGTATGTCTGGAGGGATGATATGTCCCATACAGATATAATATCACCAGTAGGTCTGGAGGGATGATATGTCCCATACAGATATAATATCACCAGTAGGTCTGGAGGGATGATATGTCCCATACAGATATAATATCACCAGTAGGTCTGGAGGGATGATATGTCCCATACAGATATAATATCACCAGTAGGTCTGGAGGGATGATATGTCCCATACAGATATAATATCACCAGTAGGTCTGGAGGGATGATATATCCCATACAGATATAATATCACCAGTAGGTCTGGAGGGATGATATGTCCCATACAGATATAATATCACCAGTAGGTCTGGAGGGATGATATGTCCCATACAGAGAGACTATCACCAGTAGGTCTGGAGGGATGATATGTCCCATACATATATAATATCACCAGTAGGTCTGGAGGGATGATATGTCCCATACAGATATAATATCACCAGTAGGTCTGGAGGGATGATATGTCCCATACAGATATAATATCACCAGTAGGCCTGGAGGGATGATATGTCCCATACAGATATAATATCACCAGTAGGTCTGGAGGGATGATATGTCCCATACAGATATAATATCACCAGTAGGTCTGGGAGGGATGATATGTCCCATACAGATATAATATCACCAGTAGGTCTGGAGGGATGATATGTCCCATACAGATATAATATCACCAGTAGGTCTGGGAGGGATGATATGTCCCATACAGATATAATATCACCAGTAGGTCTGGGAGGGATGATATGTCCCATACAGAGAGACTATCAACTATCAATGTTACGCTGACACAAACGAAGGAGCCAAATCATAGAAGATGTGTTGGTGCACTGTAGTGAGAGTTAGATTAGAGTTCCTTTTGAAACCACAGAATGAACTGGCACAATCTAATACAGACAGACAGACTGATAATGCTATATTTTTAATCAGGTTTCTGCTGTAAAAAGAGGTCAACACACCTGTGTTAAACCAAAGGTTACATTCAAACAGACGTTGTTTTCTTCCACCACAGACCCAATGCAATGAACAACAGTTGCCCTATGATAATCACACAGGCTGGCACAAGCACGCGAACACACACATTCCCAAACCAGAAGATCCTTATCCATCCATCATGTATCCTCTAAATACCTTTCTTCTCCCCCTACAGAGCCAATCCACGGTCCCAGGCGTCTAGAGGTAGTTGACGTCCAATCTAAACAAGTCACCATTCGCTGGGAGCCGTTTGGCTACAACGTGACGCGTTGTCATAGCTACAACCTAACGGTGCAGTACCGCTCCCGCGTGGCGGGGAAGGACGAGACCCGGGAGGAGGTGTGTTACGACACCCTGGGTCGCGACCCCCAGCACACCATCCACAACCTGACCCCCTACACCAACCTGTCAGTCAAACTGGTCCTCAAGAACCCTGAGGGGGTGAAAGAGAGCCGAGAGATGGAGCTACAGACGGATGAAGATGGTGAGTGTTATAATACCTTAGAATGGTAATAACATGGTTATGACAGGGTTATGAAGGTGTATAAAGGTGTTAAAGAACCCAGAGGGGGTCAAAGAGAGCCCAGAGATGGAGCTACAGACGGATGAAGATGGTGAGTGTTATAATACCTTAGAATGGTAATAACATGGTTATGACAGGGTTATGAAGGTGTATAAAGGTGTTAAAGAACCCAGAGGGGGTCAAAGAGAGCCCAGAGATGGAGCTACAGACGGATGAAGACGGTGAGTGTTATAATACCTTAGAATGGTAATAACATGGTTATGACAGGGTTATGAAGGTGTATAAAGGTGTTAAAGAACCCAGAGGGGGTCAAAGAGAGCCCAGAGATGGAGCTACAGACGGATGAAGACGGTGAGTGTTATAATACCTTAGAATGGTAATAACATGGTTATGACAGGGTTATGAAGGTGTATAAAGGTGTTAAAGAACCCAGAGGGGGTCAAAGAGAGCCCAGAGATGGAGCTACTGACGGATGAAGATGGTGAGTGTTATAATACCTTAGAATGGTAATAACATGGTTATGACAGGGTTATGAAGGTGTATAAAGGTGTTAAAGAACCCAGAGGGGGTCAAAGAGAGCCCAGAGATGGAGCTACAGACGGATGAAGACGGTGAGTGTTATAATACCTTAGAATGGTAATAACATGGTTATGACAGGGTTATGAAGGTGTATAAAGGTGTTAAAGAACCCAGAGGGGGTCAAAGAGAGCCCAGAGATGGTGCTACAGACGGATGAAGACGGTGAGTGTTATAATACCTTAGAATGGTAATAATATGGTTATGACAGGGTTATGAAGGTGTATAAAGGTGTTAAAGAACCCAGAGGGGGTCAAAGAGAGCCCAGAGATGGAGCTACAGACGGATGAAGACGGTGAGTGTTATAATACCTTAGAATGGTAATAACATGGTTATGACAGGGTTATGAAGGTGTATAAAGGTGTTAAAGAACCATGAGGAAGTCAAAGAGAGCCCAGAGATACAGACTGACAAGGACAATAAGGATGAAGTTTAGTTATGACCGGTTTATAACAGTATTATAACAGTGTAATGGTAGTTTAGTTATGACCTGTTTGTAACAGCATTATAACAGTGTAATGAAGTGTTTAGAACCCAGAGGGTGTGAAAGAGAGCCCAGAGATGCAGGGACAGACATATGAAAACAGAGAGCGTTATAATATCTTAGAATGGTTATAACATAATTATTAAGGATTATGAAGGCATATAAAGAGCCTCAAGAACCTTGAGGGATTCAAAGAGAGCCCAGAGATACAGACTGACATGGACAATAAGGATGAAGTTTAGTTATGACTTGTTTATAACAGTATTATAACAGTGTAATGGTAGTTTAGTTATGACCTGTTTATAACAGTATTATAACAGTGTAATGGTAGTTTAGTTAAGACCTGTTTATAACAGTATTATAACAGTGTAGTGGTAGTTTAGTTATGACCTGTTTATAACAGTATTATAACAGTGTAGTGGTAGTTTAGTTATGACCTGTTTATAACAGTATTATACTTACAGACTGATGAAAACAGTGAGTGTAATGCATTATCTTAGAACGCCGATAACATGGTTACGACAGGGTTAAAACATGGTTACGACAGGGTTATGAACAGGGCTACGACAGGGTTAAAACATGGTTACGACAGGGTTATGACATGCTTACAACAGGGTTATGGCATGGTTACGACAGGGTTAGGACATGGTTACGACAGGGTTATAGCATGGTTATGACAAGGTTATGACATGGTTACAACAGGGTTATAACATGGTTACAACAGGGTTATAACATGGTTACGACAGGGTTATGACATGTTATGACAGGGTTATAACATGGTTATGACAGGGTTATGACAGGGTTACAACAGGGTTATAACATGGTTACGACAGAGTTATGATCAGGGCTACGACAGGGTTATAACATGGTTACAACAGGGTTATGATGTGTTACGACAGGGTTATGACATGGTTACGACAGGGTTATGACATGGTTACGACAGAGTTATGACATGGTTACGACAGGGTTATGACATGGTTACGACAGGGTTATGAACAGGGTTACTAAGGTTAGTAAAAATGTATAACTAATCAAATGTTATAGATGGAGCTACATACAGATTACACAGCAATGCATTGATTTCTTATCACGTAATAAGGAGGGTTAAGGGGGGGGGGGGTTGCCAGGTTACATGGGTGGTCCTCTGTAGCTCAGTTGGTAGAGCATGGCTCTTGCAACACCACTATAGTGGGTTCGATTAACGTTAATAGTATAGTTGAGTAGAGAGGTTACAGGTTAACATTAGTAGTATAGTTGAGTAGAGAGGTTACAGGTTAACATTAGTAGTATAGTTGAGTAGAGAGGTTACAGGTTAACATTAGTAGTATAGTTGAGTAGAGAGGTTACAGGTTAACATTAGTAGTATAGTTGAGTAGAGAGGTTACGTAACTAATGAACTTCTCAGGATAAAATTGAGGCATTATAACATGAACTAATGCACACCTCAGGATAGAATTGAGGCATTATAACATGAACTAATGCACACCTCAGGATAGAATTGAGGCATTATAACATGAACTAATGAACACCTCTGGAATACACTGAGGAAAGTAACAGGTTAGAGAGATACTGACAGGAAGAGAAAGTCTTGTCAGGTCTGTCTCATATATTTTTAGAGGGAATCTTTAAAGGGAGACTACTGTTTCACAGTATCTGACTTGTGTGTGTGTGTGTGTGTGTGTGTGTGAGGTTGTGTGTGTTTACAGTCCCACTGGGAGAAGGAAACAGACATAGATAGGGTGTATCTATCTAGAGCTGGCTGTTCTTTCAGAGACTCCCTTTGACAGAAGAAACCCTCTGTCATTTCATTTGAAGAAGTAAAATGATCCCTGTCAGTTTGAGAACCATCTCTCTCTCTCTCTCTCTCTCTCTCTCTCTCTCTCTCTCTCTCTCTCTCTCTCTCTCTCTCTCTCTCTCTCTCTCTCTGGCAGAGAGACAGACGGATAGATAGACAGACAGACAGACTCTACGTACATATAAACACAGAGGATGATTGGAGAGATTGAATTGGTGGAGATTTCCTCAGGGAGATCGGTTCAGTGCTCGACCAGTTTGTTTGTACATTTGGATAGATGTGAGAGTGAAAGTGTTCCTTTTTTTCCCCCACTCAGTCTCTTCTCACCAAAATACATTCATGGTAGCTGAATATATATATTTTTTCTTTCTGTGTTCACATTGTGAAGGTTTCCAGACCTACATCCTTTTTTACTGTGTTTCCACAGGCTGCCCAATTCTGATATTTTATAATGTTGTTTGGCAATAATTGGGCAAAATATCAGAATCGGGGTTCTGCCTGTGTAAACGCAGCATTAGTGTCTGTAATGCGAGTTCTAGTCGTATCCTCTCAGTACCACTATGTGTAATGTGAGTTCTAGTCGTATCCTCTCAGTACCACTATGTGTAATGTGAGTTCTAGTCGTATCCTCTCAGTACCACTATGTTCCTGTCCCCCTCAGTACCTGGAACGGTCCCTCTGGAGTCCATCCAGGGCAGTGCTTATGAAGAGAAGATAATCGTGAAATGGAGAGAACCAGCCCAGACCTACGGAATCATCACTCAGTACGAGGTAATTCATACATTTTTGGGGGGGATTTGAATGAATGATCGATCGATCGATTGAATTTAGTCAATTGTCAAACATACACACACAAGTCTTTTTTCTTTTCTTCTTCTTCTTCTTCTTCTTGTCCAGCATTCCATTTCTGTCTCTTCTGAATCGTTGTCCTTTTAGAGAACCACTGAAGCAATACAGTAGAACCAGGATTACACCTCCTTATTCCTGTGGAAATAACATTTACATTTACATTACATTTAAGTCATTTAGCAGACGCTCTTATCCAGAGCGACTTACAAATTGGTGCATTCACCTTATGATATCCAGTGGAACAACCACTTTACAAAGGTGCTTCTAAATCTTTTAAGGGGGGGGGGGGGGGGTTAGAAGGATTACTTTATCCTATCCTAGGTATTCCTTAAAGAGGTGGGGTTTCAGGTGTCTCCGGAAGGTGGTGATTGACTCCGCTATCCTGGCGTCGTGAGGGAGCTTGTTCCACCATTGGGGTGCCAGAGCAGCGAACAGAAATAACCTCAAATGGACAAAACAAATCTGGAAATATCACACATCTCAGACCATGTCGTTTTTCTAGGCTACAACACTAGAGGCTGTGTGCCCATGTAAAGGTTGTTTATAGCCATGCTAGCTAGCCAAGCCCCTGAACTCTATCTAATGTTGAATATTAGCTACCTTATTCCCCCCCCCCCCAAAATAACATTTAAAAAAAAAACATTTTTAAGGGAGAATTAAGCATTGATCTGAAGACGAAAATGAACGGAAATTCACATGAGCACCACAATGCCTACCCCACCCATGCTCTACCAAGGTTTTTCAACACACAGCTTTTACCTACTACAGAAGCTACTGTATATTGGTCTATTGCACTTCAAACAATGTGTGTTCAGGTTACTTAGGATTCAAACCTCTCAAACTACCTTTTCAAGCTTTTCTTTTTAAATTATATAAAATATAGCTTTGCTTTTATACTTACAACACCGTCATGATTGACATTGATCATTTTTTGTCTTGTAGTAATGTGGTGCCTGCCTTTATTTCCTCCAACATTTAATTTAGCAACATATATAGTTAGCTAAATAGACCTATCTTCTGTGTACCACCCCTACCGTGTCACAACACAACTGATTGGTTCAAAAACAATACATTCAACAAAATTAACTTTTGACAAGGCACATCTGTTAATTGAAACACATTCCAGGTGACTACCTCATGAAGCTGGTTGAGAGAATGCCAATAGTGTGCAAAGGGTGGCTACCCTGACAAATGTAAAATATAAAATATATTTGTTTAACACTTTTTTGGTTACAACATGATTCCATATGTGTTATTTCATAGTTTTGATGTCTTCACTATTATTCTACAATGTAGAAAATAGTAATAAATCAAGAAAAAACCTTGAATGACTAGGTGTGTCCAAACGTTTGATTGCTACTGTCTATATATACAGTATATATACATTATAACGCCTATTCAGCATCGTTCAAACCCTCTTAAGCCTTAGCCCCACCCATCTCTTTAAAGATTCACATGTGAGGCCATGTGCTAAACAGAGTGAGTAAGGTAGTGTACAAAACAACCAAAGATTTCAAGACTAAAAGTGGTGTTAAGTAGAAGCCTAGAATAAGGAAATACTCTGGGTAAAAATACACTTTATCTAGTCCTTGGCCTATATTCTAATCTGACTTTTAAAGTGTTCAGATACAAATATATATTTTTAATTATTAGATGATTCTTATCTAGCTAAGTGGGGGGGTCACTACTGTCTAGACATGTACTGTACACATGTTCATGAAATACAATAGATGACCATAGTCACCCCAAGACACACCTGGCTAACTTGATGGGTCAGATAATCATCTGGCGAAGTGGAGACTTTTGTTTAGACATGCTTTTTTTTTTTTTTTTTTGTTGTTGTTTTTTTAACCTTTTATTTAACTAGGCAAGTCAGTTAAGAACAACTTCTTATTTACAATGACGGCCAAGCAAAAGGCAAAAAGCCTCCTGCGGAGACGGGGGCATAAAAAAATGTTAAATAAAAATATAGGACAAAACACACATCACGACAAGAGAGACAACACAACACTACATAAAGAGAGACCTAAGACAACAACATAGCATGGCAGCAACACAACATGGTAGCATCACAACATGGTAGAAACACAACATTACATAAAGAGAGACCTAAGACAACAACATAGCATAGCAGCAACACAACATGGTAGAAACAAAACATGGTAGCAACACAACATGGTAGAAACACAACATGGCAGCAGCACAACATGGTAGCAGCACAACATGGTAGAAGCACAAAACGTGGTACAAACATTATTTGGCATAGACAACAGCACAAAGGCCAAGAAGGTAGAGACAACAATACATCACGCAAAGCAGCCACAACTGTCAGTAAGAGTGTCCATGATTGAGTCTTTGAATGAAGAGATGGAGATAAAACTGTCCAGTTTGAGTGTTTGTTGCAGCTCGTTCCAGTCGCTAGCTGCAGCGAACTGAAAAGAGGAGCGACCCAGGGATGTGTGTGCTTTGGGGACCTTTAACAGAATGTGACTGGCAGAACGGGTGTTGTGTGTGGAGGATTATGGCTGCAGTAGATATCTCAGATAGGGGGGAGTGAGGTCTAAGAGGGTTTTATAAATAAGCATCATCCAGTGGGACTTGCGACGGGTATATTAAAGTTCACATGTTCCAGAAGGCTTTTCCGCCAAAATAATTGTTTAGCTTTCCTCTTCTCCCCATTTGATTGAGTTACTGGAAGTATTCACTGATAGACAGAACTGTTTCCCGGTAGTATTCACTGACAGACAGAACTGTTTCCCGGTAGTATTCACTGACAGACAGAACTGTTTCCCGGTAGTATTCACTGACAGACAGAACTGTTTCCCGGTAGTATTCACTGACAGACAGAACTGTTTCGCGGTAGTATTCACTGACAGACAGAACTGTTTTCCGGTAGTATTCACTGAGAGACAGAACTGTTTCCCGGTAGTATTCACTGAGAGACAGAACTGTTTCCCGGTAGTATTCACTGACAAACAGAACTGTTTCCCGGTATTATTCACTGACAGACAGAACTGTTTCCCGGTAGTATTCACTGACAGACAGAACTACAATATCATGCTGAATACTACAGGAAATACAATATCATGCTGAATACTACAGGAAATACAATATCATGCTGAATACTACAGGAAATACAATATCATGCTGAATACTGCAGGAAATACAATATCATGCTGAATACTACAGGAAATACAATATCATGCTGAATACTGCAGGAAATACAATATCATGCTGAATACTACAGGAAATACAATATCATGCTGAATACTACAGGAAGTAGAATATCATGCTGAATACTACAGGAAATACAATATCATGCTGAATACTACAGAAAATACAACATCATGCTGAATACTACAGGAAATACAATATCATGCTGAATACTACAGGAAATACAATATCATGCTGAATACTGCAGGAAATACAATATCATGCTGAATACTGCAGGAAATACAATATCATGCTGAATACTACAGGAAATACAATATCATGCTGAATTCTACAGGAAATACAATATCATGCTGAATACTACAGGAAATACAATATCATGCTGAATACAACAGGAAATACAATATCATGCTGAATACTACAGGAAATACAATATCATGCTGAATACTGTGTGCGTGTGCGTGTGTGTGTGTGCGGTTATGTGCATGCGTGCGTGCGTGTGTGTGTGTGTGTGTGTGTGTGTGTGGTTGTGTGTGTGCAGTTATGTGTGTGTGTGTGTGTGTGTGTGTGTTCGTCTCACACCTTTCCAGCCTAGTTCTCTGACCTCTATGTATTTTGTCAGGAGACGTTGATTCCTTACAGCCTGTCTGTCTTTGATTTGACACAATCAAAGGGCTCAAAGTGAGATCCCTTCTGACAAACTCTGATCAAACACAGATTTCAGCTTCTCTCCCTCTTTCCTCGGACCAGGCACTGTGAACACTGTTTTCATCTCAAATGGCACCCTATTCTCTATATAGTGCACTACTTTTCACCGGGGCCCATCGAGCTTTGGTTAAACGTAGTGCACTACAATATATAGGGGATATGGTTCTATTTGGGACACACCCACTGTCAGCTTCCTAGACCAGAAAGATTCAGTTCCCTGTCTGTCTGTCTGTCTGTCTGTCTGTCTGTCTGTCTGTCTGTCTGTCTGTCTGTCTGTCTGTCTGTCTGTCTGTCTGTCTGTCTGTCTGTCTGTCTGTCTGTCTGTCTGTCTGTCTGTCTGTCTGTCTGTCTGTCTGTCTGTCTGTCTGGCTTGTTCTGTCTGTGGCTGGCTTGTTCTGTCTGTCTGTCTGTCTGTCTGTCGTTGGTTGACTGTCTATCCATAATTTTTTTCAGTAGACTTACATTTTCTGAAACCTTACCCTAAACTTCAATGGTGTACATATAGTAGGCTATAGTATTGTCATATATTCTGCATAACATAATGAGTAGTTGTCATTCGGTATACTTGACTTGTTTAAATTAGACATTGGACATTGTGTCCAGCATCCTAACAAAAGCTACATGTACATTTCCCAGCTAGGAAATATTAAAAGATCTGCACAATTAAACAGCTTTTAGTTCTCCTTCCCTCCCGTCGTCACGTCAGTATCATTTTAATTGTAAAAACCTGTTTCAATGTCCAACAATGTAGACAAGTCATCTCTCTCTCTCTCTCTCTCTCTCTCTCTCTCTCTCTCTCTCTCTCTCTCTCTCTCTCTCTCTCTCTCTCTCTCTCTCTCTCTCTCTCTCTCTCTCTCTCTGAAATGTTATGATAAAGGATTTGGCATCACAGCAGACTCATTCCACCAGACAAAGACCAAATGACACACAGAACACACACACACACGTGCGCCAGACTCATTCCACACGCAGACAAAGACAAAATGAGAAAAGGCCTCCAAGCATTTCAGAAACTTGATGGACACAAATTATGCAGCACTCCAAACTGTTCCTTTGTGTTTTTTAATTGGAATTATAATGGAAGCTTTCTATTATGAGGAAGCAGGAGTGTTGTCTTAAAGTGGGGCTTTATAGATATTTAAAATGGATATTAAAAAGACGAACACACACCTTAATGCTTCTCCCTGCAGAGCTGTGGTGCTTATGGGTACATTAATGGAGGAGGAATAAATGAAACTGTTATTATTACCCTGGAAACAACAAGACTACAGAGAGTTAACGTGTTGGGTGATGATACTAGATAAACAACTAGACTACAGATAGTTAACAGTGATGATACTAGATAAACAACTAGAATACAGATAGTTAACAGTGATGATACTAGATAAACAACTAGACTACAGAGAGTTAACAGTGATGATACTAGATAAACAACTAGACTACAGATAGTTAACGTGTTGGGTGATGATACTAGATAAACAACTAGACTGCAGATAGTTAACAGTGATGATACTAGATTAACAACTAGACTACAGAGAGTTAACAGTGATGATACTAGATAAACAACTAGACTACAGAGAGTTAACAGTGATGATACTAGATAAACAACTAGACTACAGAGAGTTAACAGTGATGATACTAGATAAACAACTAGACTACAGAGAGTTAACAGTGATGATACTAGATAAACAACTAGACTACAGAGAGTTAACAGTGATGATACTAGATAAACAACTAGACTACAGAGAGTTAACAGTGATGATACTAGATAAACAACTAGACTACAGATAGTTAACAGTGATGATACTAGATAAACAACTAGACTACAGAGAGTTAACAGTGACGATACTAGATAAACAACTAGACTACAGACAGTTAACAGTGATGATACTAGATAAACAACTAGACTACAGAGAGTTAACGTGTTGGGTGATGATACTAGATAAACAACTAGACTGCAGAGAGTTAACAGTGATGATACTAGATAAACAACTAGACTACAGAGAGTTAACGGAGGGTGATGATACTAGATAAACAACTAGACTACAGAGAGTTAACAGTGACGATACTAGATAAACAACTAGACTACAGAGAGTTAACAGTGATGATACTAGATAAACAACTAGACTACAGATAGTTAACAGTGATTATACTAGATAAACAACTAGACTACAGAGAGTTAACGTGTTGGGTGATGATACTAGTTAAACGACTAGACTAGAGAGAGTTAACAGTGATGATACTAGATAAACAACTTGACTACAGATAGTTAACAGTGATGATACTAGATAAACAACTAGACTACAGATAGTTAACAGTTATGATACTAGATAAACAACTAGACTACAGAGAGTTAACAGTGATGATACTAGATAAACAACTAGACTACAGAGAGTTAACAGTGATGATACTAGATAAACAACTAGACTACAGATAGTTAACGTGTTGGGTGATGATACTAGATAAACAACTAGACTGCAGAGAGTTAACAGTGACGATACTAGATAAACAACTTGACTACAGATAGTTAACAGTGATGATACTAGATAAACAACTAGACTACAGATAGTTAACAGTTATGATACTAGATAAACAACTAGACTACAGAGAGTTAACAGTGATGATACTAGATAAACAACTAGACAACAGAGAGTTAACATTGATGATACTAGATAAACAACTAGACTACAGATAGTTAACGTGTTGGGTGATGATACTAGTTAAACGACTAGACTAGAGAGAGTTAACAGTGATGATACTAGATAAACAACTAGACTACAGTGTGTTAACAGTGATGATACTAGATAAACAACTAGACTACAGATAGTTAACGTGTTGGGTGATGATACTAGTTAAACAACTAGACTACAGATAGTTAACAGTGACGATACTAGATAAACAACTAGACTACAGATAGTTAACAGTGATGATACTAGATAAACAACTAGACTACAGATAGTTAACGTGTTGGGTGATGATAATAGATAAACAACTAGACTACAGATAGTTAACAGTGATGATACTAGATAAACAACTAGACTACAGATAGTTAACAGTGATGATACTAGATAACCAACTAGACTACAGATAGTTAACGTGTTGGGTGATGATACTAGATAAACAACTAGACTACAGAGAGTTAACAGTGATGATACTAGATAAACAAATAGACTACAGATAGTTAACGTGTTGGGTGATGATACTAGTTAAACAACTAGACTACAGAGAGTTAACAGTGATGATACTAGATAAACAACTAGACTACAGATACTTAACAGTGATGATACTAGATAAACAACTAGACTACAGAGAGTTAACGTGTTGGGTGATGATACTAGTTAAACAACTAGACTACAGAGAGTTAACAGTGATGATACTAGATAAACAACTAGACTACAGAGAGTTAACAGTGATGATACTAGATAAACAACTAGACTACAGAGAGTTAACGTGTTGGGTGATGATACTAGTTAAACATCTAGACTACAGAGAGTTAACAGTTATGATACTAGATAAACAACTAGACTGCAGATAGTTAACAGTGATGATACTAGATAAACAACTAGACTACAGAGAGTTAACAGTGACGATACTAGATAAACAACTAGACTACAGACAGTTAACAGTGATGATACTCGATAAACAATTAGACTACAAAGAGTTAACAGTGATGATACTAGATAAACAACTAGACTACAGATAGTTAACGTGTTGGGTGATGATACTAGATAAACAACTAGACTGCAGAGAGTTAACAGTGATGATACTAGATAAACAACTAAACTACAGAGAGTTAACAGTGATGATACTAGATAAACAACTAGACTACAGAGAGTTAACAGTGACGATACTAGATAAACAACTAGACTACAGAGAGTTAACAGTGATGATACTAGATAAACAACTAGACTACAGATAGTTAACAGTGATTATACTAGATAAACAACTAGACTACAGAGAGTTAACGTGTTGGGTGATGATACTAGTTAAACGACTAGACTAGAGAGAGTTAACAGTGATGATACTAGATAAACAACTTGACTACAGATAGTTAACAGTGATGATACTAGATAAACAACTAGACTACAGATAGTTAACAGTTATGATACTAGATAAACAACTAGACTACAGAGAGTTAACAGTGATGATACTAGATAAACAACTAGACTACAGAGAGTTAACAGTGATGATACTAGATAAACAACTAGACTACAGAGAGTTAACAGTGATGATACTAGATAAACAACTAGACAACAGAGAGTTAACAGTGATGATACTAGATAAACAACTAGACTACAGATAGTTAACAGTGATTATACTAGATAAACAACTAGACTACAGAGAGTTAACGTGTTGGGTGATGATACTAGTTAAACGACTAGACTAGAGAGAGTTAACAGTGATGATACTAGATAAACAACTTGACTACAGATAGTTAACAGTGATGATACTAGATAAACAACTAGACTACAGATAGTTAACAGTTATGATACTAGATAAACAACTAGACTACAGAGAGTTAACAGTGATGATACTAGATAAACAACTAGACTACAGAGAGTTAACAGTGATGATACTAGATAAACAACTAGACTACAGAGAGTTAACAGTGATGATACTAGATAAACAACTAGACAACAGAGAGTTAACAGTGATGATACTAGATAAACAACTAGACTACAGAGAGTTAACAGTGATGATACTAGATAAACAACTAGACTACAGAGAGTTAACGGTGATGATACTAGATAAACAACTAGACTACAGAGAGTTAACAGTGATGATACTAGATAAACAACTAGACTACAGATAGTTAACAGTGATGATACTAGATAAACAACTAGACTACAGAGAGTTAACAGTGATGATACTAGATAAACAACTAGACTACAGAGAGTTAACGTGTTGGGTGATAATACTAGATAAACAACTAGACTACAGATAGTTAACGTGTTGGGTGATGATTCTAGATAAACAACTAGACTACAGATAGTTAACAGTGATGATACTAGATAAACAAGTAGACTACAGATAGTTAACAGTGATGATACTAGATAAACAACTAGACTACAGATAGTTAACAGTGATGATACTAGATGAACAACTAGACTACAGAGAGTTAACAGTGATGATACTAGATAAACAACTAGACTACAGAGTGTTAACAGTAATGATACTAGATAAACAACTAGACTACAAAGAGTTAACAGTGATGATACTAGATAAACAACTAGACCACAGAGAGTTAACAGTGATGATACTAGATAAACAACTAGACTACAGAGCGTTAACAGTGATGATACTAGATAAACAACTAGACTACAGAGAGTTAACGTGTTGGGTGATAATACTAGATAAACAACTAGACTACAGAGAGTTAACAGTGACGATACTAGATAAACAACTAGACTACAGAGAGTTAACAGTGATGATACTAGATAAACAACTAGACTACAGATAGTTAACAGTGATGATACTAGTTAAACAACTAGACTACAGAGAGTTAACAGTGATGATACTAGATAAACAACTAGACTACAAAGAGTTAACAGTGATGATACTAGATAAACAACTAGACTACAGAGAGTTAACAGTGATGATACTAGATAAACAACTAGACTACAGAGAGTTAACGTGTTGTGTGATAATACTAGATAAACAACTAGACTACAGAGAGTTAACGTGTTGGGTGATAATACTAGATAAACAACTAGACCACAGAGAGTTAACAGTGACGATACTAGATAAACAACTAGACTACAGAGAGTTAACAGTGATGATACTAGATAAACAACTAGACTACAGATAGTTAACAGTGATGATACTAGTTAAACAACTAGACTACAGAGAGTTAACAGTGATGATACTAGATAAACAACTAGACTACAGAGAGTTAACAGTGATGATACTAGATAAACAACTAGACTACAGAGCGTTAACAGTGATGATACTAGATAAACAACTAGACTACAGAGAGTTAACGTGTTGGGTGATAATACTAGATAAACAACTAGACTACAGAGAGTTAAGGTGTTGGGTGATGATACTAGATAAACAACTAGACTACAGATAGTTAACAGTGATGATACTAGATAAACAACTAGACTACAGAGAGTTAACAGTGATGATACTAGATAAACAACTAGACTACAGAGAGTTAACGGTGATGATACTAGATAAACAACTAGACTACAGAGAGTTAACAGTGATGATACTAGATAAACAACTAGACTACAGAGAGTTAACAGTGATGATACTAGATAAACAACTAGACTACAGAGCGTTAACAGTGATGATACTAGATAAACAACAAAACTACAGAGAGTTAACGTGTTGGGTGATAATACTAGATAAACAACTAGACTACAGAGAGTTAACAGTGACGATACTAGATAAACAACTAGACTACAGAGAGTTAACAGTGATGATACTAGATAAACAACTAGACTACAGAGAGTTAACGTGTTGGGTGATGATACTAGATAAACAACTAGACTACAGATAGTTAACAGTGACGATACTAGATAAACAACTAGACTACAGAGAGTTAACAGTGATGATACTAGATAAACAACTAGACTACAGAGAGTTAACGGTGATGATACTAGATAAACAACTAGACTACAGAGAGTTAACAGTGATGATACTAGATAAACAACTAGACTACAGAGAGTTAACAGTGATGATACTAGATAAACAACTAGACTACAGAGAGTTAACAGTGATGATACTAGATAAACAACTAGACTACAGAGAGTTAACAGTGATGATACTAGATAAACAACTAGACTACAGAGAGTTAACGTGTTGGGTGATAATACTAGATAAACAACTAGACTACAGATAGTTAACGTGTTGGGTGATGATACTAGATAAAAAACTAGACTACAGATAGTTAACAGTGATGATACTAGATAAACAACTAGACTACAGATAGTTAACAGTGATGATACTAGATAAACAACTAGACTACAGATAGTTAACAGTGATGATACTAGATAAACAACTAGACTACAGATAGTTAACAGTGATGATACTAGATAAACAACTAGACTACAGAGAGTTAACAGTGATGATACTAGATAAACAACTAGACTACAGAGTGTTAACAGAGATGATACTAGATAAACAACTAGACTACAAGGAGTTAACAGTGATGATACTAGATAAACAACTAGACTACAGAGAGTTAACAGTGATGATACTAGATAAACAACTAGACTACAGAGCATTAACAGTGATGATACTAGATAAACAACTAGACTACAGAGAGTTAACGTGTTGGGTGATAATACTAGATAAACAACTAGACTACAGAGAGTTAACAGTAACGATACTAGATAAACAACTAGACTACAGAGAGTTAACAGTGATGATACTAGATAAACAACTAGACTACAGATAGTTAACAGTGATGATACTAGTTAAACAACTAGACTACAGAGAGTTAACAGTGATGATACTAGATAAACAACTAGACTACAGAGAGTTAACGGTGATGATACTAGATAAACAACTAGACTACAGAGAGTTAACAGTGATGATACTAGATAAACAACTAGACTACAGAGAGTTAACAGTGATGATACTAGATAAACAACTAGACTACAGAGCGTTAACAGTGATGATACTAGATAAACAACAAAACTACAGAGAGTTAACGTGTTGGGTGATAATACTAGATAAACAACTAGACTACAGAGAGTTAACAGTGACGATACTAGATAAACAACTAGACTACAGAGAGTTAACAGTGATGATACTAGATAAACAACTAGACTACAGAGAGTTAACGTGTTGGGTGATGATACTAGATAAACAACTAGACTACAGATAGTTAACAGTGACGATACTAGATAAACAACTAGACTACAGAGAGTTAACAGTGATGATACTAGATAAACAACTAGACTACAGAGAGTTAACGGTGATGATACTAGATAAACAACTAGACTACAGAGAGTTAACAGTGATGATACTAGATAAACAACTAGACTACAGAGAGTTAACAGTGATGATACTAGATAAACAACTAGACTACAGAGAGTTAACAGTGATGATACTAGATAAACAACTAGACTACAGAGAGTTAACAGTGATGATACTAGATAAACAACTAGACTACAGAGAGTTAACGTGTTGGGTGATAATACTAGATAAACAACTAGACTACAGATAGTTAACGTGTTGGGTGATGATACTAGATAAAAAACTAGACTACAGATAGTTAACAGTGATGATACTAGATAAACAACTAGACTACAGATAGTTAACAGTGATGATACTAGATAAACAACTAGACTACAGATAGTTAACAGTGATGATACTAGATAAACAACTAGACTACAGATAGTTAACAGTGATGATACTAGATAAACAACTAGACTACAGAGAGTTAACAGTGATGATACTAGATAAACAACTAGACTACAGAGTGTTAACAGAGATGATACTAGATAAACAACTAGACTACAGAGAGTTAACAGTGATGATACTAGATAAACAACTAGACTACAGAGCATTAACAGTGATGATACTAGATAAACAACTAGACTACAGAGAGTTAACGTGTTGGGTGATAATACTAGATAAACAACTAGACTACAGAGAGTTAACAGTAACGATACTAGATAAACAACTAGACTACAGAGAGTTAACAGTGATGATACTAGATAAACAACTAGACTACAGATAGTTAACAGTGATGATACTAGTTAAACAACTAGACTACAGAGAGTTAACAGTGATGATACTAGATAAACAACTAGACTACAGAGAGTTAACGGTGATGATACTAGATAAACAACTAGACTACAGAGAGTTAACAGTGATGATACTAGATAAACAACTAGACTACAGAGAGTTAACAGTGATGATACTAGATAAACAACTAGACTACAGAGCGTTAACAGTGATGATACTAGATAAACAACAAAACTACAGAGAGTTAACGTGTTGGGTGATAATACTAGATAAACAACTAGACTACAGAGAGTTAACAGTGACGATACTAGATAAACAACTAGACTACAGAGAGTTAACAGTGATGATACTAGATAAACAACTAGACTACAGAGAGTTAACGTGTTGGGTGATGATACTAGATAAACAACTAGACTACAGATAGTTAACAGTGACGATACTAGATAAACAACTAGACTACAGAGAGTTAACAGTGATGATACTAGATAAACAACTAGACTACAGAGAGTTAACGGTGATGATACTAGATAAACAACTAGACTACAGAGAGTTAACAGTGATGATACTAGATAAACAACTAGACTACAGAGAGTTAACAGTGATGATACTAGATAAACAACTAGACTACAGAGAGTTAACGTGTTGGGTGATGATACTAGATAAACAACTAGACTACAGATAGTTAACAGTGACGATACTAGATAAACAACTAGACTACAGAGAGTTAACAGTGATGATACTAGATAAACAACTAGACTACAGATAGTTAACAGTGATGATACTAGTTAAACAACTAGACTACAGAGAGTTAACAGTGATGATACTAGATAAACAACTAGACTACAGAGAGTTAACGGTGATGATACTAGATAAACAACTAGACTACAGAGAGTTAACAGTGATGATACTAGATAAACAACTAGACTACAGAGAGTTAACAGTGATGATACTAGATAAACAACTAGACTACAGAGCGTTAACAGTGATGATACTAGATAAACAACTAGACTACAGAGAGTTAACGTGTTGGGTGATGATACTAGATAAACAACTAGACTACAGATAGTTAACAGTGACGATACTAGATAAACAACTAGACTACAGAGAGTTAACAGTGATGATACTAGATAAACAACTAGACTACAGAGAGTTAACGTGTTGGGTGATGATACTAGATAAACAACTAGACTACAGATAGTTAACAGTGACGATACTAGATAAACAACTAGACTACAGAGAGTTAACAGTGATGATACTAGATAAACAACTACACTACAGAGAGTTAACGGTGATGATACTAGATAAACAACTAGACTACAGAGAGTTAACAGTGATGATACTAGATAAACAACTAGACTACAGAGAGTTAACAGTGATGATACTAGATAAACAACTAGACTACAGAGAGTTAACAGTGATGATACTAGATAAACAACTAGACTACAGAGAGTTAACAGTTATGATACTAGATAAACAACTAGACTACAGAGAGTTAA
Source organism: Salmo salar (assembly GCF_965601325.2). NCBI lineage: Eukaryota > Metazoa > Chordata > Actinopteri > Salmoniformes > Salmonidae > Salmo > Salmo salar. The sequence continues at coordinate 51,155,284 of NC_138304.1, forward strand.
CGTGTTGGGTGATAATACTAGATAAACAACTAGACTACAGATAGTTAACGTGTTGGGTGATGATACTAGATAAAAAACTAGACTACAGATAGTTAACAGTGATGATACTAGATAAACAACTAGACTACAGATAGTTAACAGTGATGATACTAGATAAACAACTAGACTACAGATAGTTAACAGTGATGATACTAGATAAACAACTAGACTACAGATAGTTAACAGTGATGATACTAGATAAACAACTAGACTACAGAGAGTTAACAGTGATGATACTAGATAAACAACTAGACTACAGAGTGTTAACAGAGATGATACTAGATAAACAACTAGACTACAGAGAGTTAACAGTGATGATACTAGATAAACAACTAGACTACAGAGCATTAACAGTGATGATACTAGATAAACAACTAGACTACAGAGAGTTAACGTGTTGGGTGATAATACTAGATAAACAACTAGACTACAGAGAGTTAACAGTAACGATACTAGATAAACAACTAGACTACAGAGAGTTAACAGTGATGATACTAGATAAACAACTAGACTACAGATAGTTAACAGTGATGATACTAGTTAAACAACTAGACTACAGAGAGTTAACAGTGATGATACTAGATAAACAACTAGACTACAGAGAGTTAACGGTGATGATACTAGATAAACAACTAGACTACAGAGAGTTAACAGTGATGATACTAGATAAACAACTAGACTACAGAGAGTTAACAGTGATGATACTAGATAAACAACTAGACTACAGAGCGTTAACAGTGATGATACTAGATAAACAACAAAACTACAGAGAGTTAACGTGTTGGGTGATAATACTAGATAAACAACTAGACTACAGAGAGTTAACAGTGACGATACTAGATAAACAACTAGACTACAGAGAGTTAACAGTGATGATACTAGATAAACAACTAGACTACAGAGAGTTAACGTGTTGGGTGATGATACTAGATAAACAACTAGACTACAGATAGTTAACAGTGACGATACTAGATAAACAACTAGACTACAGAGAGTTAACGGTGATGATACTAGATAAACAACTAGACTACAGAGAGTTAACAGTGATGATACTAGATAAACAACTAGACTACAGAGAGTTAACAGTGATGATACTAGATAAACAACTAGACTACAGAGAGTTAACAGTGATGATACTAGATAAACAACTAGACTACAGAGAGTTAACAGTGATGATACTAGATAAACAACTAGACTACAGAGAGTTAACGTGTTGGGTGATGATACTAGATAAACAACTAGACTACAGAGAGTTAACAGTGACGATACTAGATAAACAACTAGACTACAGAGAGTTAACAGTGATGATACTAGATAAACAACTAGACTACAGAGAGTTAACAGTGATGATACTAGATAAACAACTAGACTACAGAGAGTTAACAGTTATGATACTAGATAAACAACTAGACTACAGAGAGTTAACGTGTTGGGTGATAATACTAGATAAACAACTAGACTACAGATAGTTAACGTGTTGGGTGATGATACTAGATAAAAAACTAGACTACAGATAGTTAACAGTGATGATACTAGATAAACAACTAGACTACATATAGTTAACAGTGATGATACTAGATAAAGAACTAGACTACAGAGAGTTAACAGTGATGATACTAGATAAACAACTAGACTACAGAGTGTTAACAGTAATGATACTAGATAAACAACTAGACTACAAAGAGTTAACAGTGATGATACTAGATAAACAACTAGACCACAGAGAGTTAACAGTGATGATACTAGATAAACAACTAGACTACAGAGCGTTAACAGTGATGATACTAGATAAACAACTAGACTACAGAGAGTTAACGTGTTGGGTGATAATACTAGATAAACAACTAGACCACAGAGAGTTAACAGTGACGATACTAGATAAACAACTAGACTACAGAGAGTTAACAGTGATGATACTAGATAAACAACTAGACTACAGATAGTTAACAGTGATGATACTAGTTAAACAACTAGACTACAGAGAGTTAACAGTGATGATACTAGATAAACAACTAGACTACAGAGAGTTAACAGTGATGATACTAGATAAACAACTAGACTACAGAGCGTTAACAGTGATGATACTAGATAAACAACTAGACTACAGAGAGTTAACGTGTTGGGTGATAATACTAGATAAACAACTAGACTACAGAGAGTTAACGTGTTGGGTGATGATACTAGATAAACAACTAGACTACAGATAGTTAACAGTGATGATACTAGATAAACAACTAGACTACAGAGAGTTAACAGTGATGATACTAGATAAACAACTAGACTACAGAGAGTTAACGGTGATGATACTAGATAAACAACTAGACTACAGAGAGTTAACAGTGATGATACTAGATAAACAACTAGACTACAGAGAGTTAACAGTGATGATACTAGATAAACAACTAGACTACAGAGAGTTAACGTGTTGGGTGATGATACTAGATAAAAAACTAGACTACAGATAGTTAACAGTGATGATACTAGATAAACAACTAGACTACAGATAGTTAACAGTGATGATACTAGATAAACAACTAGACTACAGATAGTTAACAATGATGATACTAGATAAACAACTAGACTACAGATAGTTAACAGTGATGATACTAGATAAACAACTAGACTACAGAGAGTTAACAGTGATGATACTAGATAAACAACTAGACTACAGAGTGTTAACAGAGATGATACTAGATAAACAACTAGACTACAGAGAGTTAACAGTGATGATACTAGATAAACAACTAGACTACAGAGCATTAACAGTGATGATACTAGATAAACAACTAGACTACAGAGAGTTAACGTGTTGGGTGATAATACTAGATAAACAACTAGACTACAGAGAGTTAACAGTAACGATACTAGATAAACAACTAGACTACAGAGAGTTAACAGTGATGATACTAGATAAACAACTAGACTACAGATAGTTAACAGTGATGATACTAGTTAAACAACTAGACTACAGAGAGTTAACAGTGATGATACTAGATAAACAACTAGACTACAGAGACTTAACGGTGATGATACTAGATAAACAACTAGACTACAGAGAGTTAACAGTGATGATACTAGATAAACAACTAGACTACAGAGAGTTAACAGTGATGATACTAGATAAACAACTAGACTACAGAGCGTTAACAGTGATGATACTAGATAAACAACAAAACTACAGAGAGTTAACGTGTTGGGTGATAATACTAGATAAACAACTAGACTACAGAGAGTTAACAGTGACGATACTAGATAAACAACTAGACTACAGAGAGTTAACAGTGATGATACTAGATAAACAACTAGACTACAGAGAGTTAACGTGTTGGGTGATGATACTAGATAAACAACTAGACTACAGATAGTTAACAGTGACGATACTAGATAAACAACTAGACTACAGAGAGTTAACAGTGATGATACTAGATAAACAACTAGACTACAGAGAGTTAACGGTGATGATACTAGATAAACAACTAGACTACAGAGAGTTAACAGTGATGATACTAGATAAACAACTAGACTACAGAGAGTTAACAGTGATGATACTAGATAAACAACTAGACTACAGAGAGTTAACGTGTTGGGTGATGATACTAGATAAACAACTAGACTACAGATAGTTAACAGTGACGATACTAGATAAACAACTAGACTACAGAGAGTTAACAGTGATGATACTAGATAAACAACTAGACTACAGATAGTTAACAGTGATGATACTAGTTAAACAACTAGACTACAGAGAGTTAACAGTGATGATACTAGATAAACAACTAGACTACAGAGAGTTAACGGTGATGATACTAGATAAACAACTAGACTACAGAGAGTTAACAGTGATGATACTAGATAAACAACTAGACTACAGAGAGTTAACAGTGATGATACTAGATAAACAACTAGACTACAGAGCGTTAACAGTGATGATACTAGATAAACAACAAAACTACAGAGAGTTAACGTGTTGGGTGATAATACTAGATAAACAACTAGACTACAGAGAGTTAACAGTGACGATACTAGATAAACAACTAGACTACAGAGAGTTAACAGTGATGATACTAGATAAACAACTAGACTACAGAGAGTTAACGTGTTGGGTGATGATACTAGATAAACAACTAGACTACAGATAGTTAACAGTGACGATACTAGATAAACAACTAGACTACAGAGAGTTAACAGTGATGATACTAGATAAACAACTACACTACAGAGAGTTAACGGTGATGATACTAGATAAACAACTAGACTACAGAGAGTTAACAGTGATGATACTAGATAAACAACTAGACTACAGAGAGTTAACAGTGATGATACTAGATAAACAACTAGACTACAGAGAGTTAACAGTGATGATACTAGATAAACAACTAGACTACAGAGAGTTAACAGTGATGATACTAGATAAACAACTAGACTACAGAGAGTTAACGTGTTGGGTGATAATACTAGATAAACAACTAGACTACAGATAGTTAACGTGTTGGGTGATGATACTAGATAAAAAACTAGACTACAGATAGTTAACAGTGATGATACTAGATAAACAACTAGCCTACAGATAGTTAACAGTGATGATACTAGATAAACAACTAGACTACAGATAGTTAACAGTGATGATACTAGATAAACAACTAGACTACAGATAGTTAACAGTGATGATACTAGATAAACAACTAGACTACAGAGAGTTAACAGTGATGATACTAGATAAACAACTAGACTACAGAGTGTTAACAGAGATGATACTAGATAAACAACTAGACTACAGAGAGTTAACAGTGATGATACTAGATAAACAACTAGACTACAGAGCATTAACAGTGATGATACTAGATAAACAACTAGACTACAGAGAGTTAACGTGTTGGGTGATAATACTAGATAAACAACTAGACTACAGAGAGTTAACAGTAACGATACTAGATAAACAACTAGACTACAGAGAGTTAACAGTGATGATACTAGATAAACAACTAGACTACAGATAGTTAACAGTGATGATACTAGTTAAACAACTAGACTACAGAGAGTTAACAGTGATGATACTAGATAAACAACTAGACTACAGAGAGTTAACGGTGATGATACTAGATAAACAACTAGACTACAGAGAGTTAACAGTGATGATACTAGATAAACAACTAGACTACAGAGAGTTAACAGTGATGATACTAGATAAACAACTAGACTACAGAGCGTTAACAGTGATGATACTAGATAAACAACAAAACTACAGAGAGTTAACGTGTTGGGTGATAATACTAGATAAACAACTAGACTACAGAGAGTTAACAGTGACGATACTAGATAAACAACTAGACTACAGAGAGTTAACAGTGATGATACTAGATAAACAACTAGACTACAGAGAGTTAACGTGTTGGGTGATGATACTAGATAAACAACTAGACTACAGATAGTTAACAGTGACGATACTAGATAAACAACTAGACTACAGAGAGTTAACGGTGATGATACTAGATAAACAACTAGACTACAGAGAGTTAACAGTGATGATACTAGATAAACAACTAGACTACAGAGAGTTAACAGTGATGATACTAGATAAACAACTAGACTACAGAGAGTTAACAGTGATGATACTAGATAAACAACTAGACTACAGAGAGTTAACAGTGATGATACTAGATAAACAACTAGACTACAGAGAGTTAACGTGTTGGGTGATGATACTAGATAAACAACTAGACTACAGAGAGTTAACAGTGACGATACTAGATAAACAACTAGACTACAGAGAGTTAACAGTGATGATACTAGATAAACAACTAGACTACAGAGAGTTAACAGTGATGATACTAGATAAACAACTAGACTACAGAGAGTTAACAGTTATGATACTAGATAAACAACTAGACTACAGAGAGTTAACGTGTTGGGTGATAATACTAGATAAACAACTAGACTACAGATAGTTAACGTGTTGGGTGATGATACTAGATAAAAAACTAGACTACAGATAGTTAACAGTGATGATACTAGATAAACAACTAGACTACATATAGTTAACAGTGATGATACTAGATAAAGAACTAGACTACAGAGAGTTAACAGTGATGATACTAGATAAACAACTAGACTACAGAGTGTTAACAGTAATGATACTAGATAAACAACTAGACTACAAAGAGTTAACAGTGATGATACTAGATAAACAACTAGACCACAGAGAGTTAACAGTGATGATACTAGATAAACAACTAGACTACAGAGCGTTAACAGTGATGATACTAGATAAACAACTAGACTACAGAGAGTTAACGTGTTGGGTGATAATACTAGATAAACAACTAGACCACAGAGAGTTAACAGTGACGATACTAGATAAACAACTAGACTACAGAGAGTTAACAGTGATGATACTAGATAAACAACTAGACTACAGATAGTTAACAGTGATGATACTAGTTAAACAACTAGACTACAGAGAGTTAACAGTGATGATACTAGATAAACAACTAGACTACAGAGAGTTAACAGTGATGATACTAGATAAACAACTAGACTACAGAGCGTTAACAGTGATGATACTAGATAAACAACTAGACTACAGAGAGTTAACGTGTTGGGTGATAATACTAGATAAACAACTAGACTACAGAGAGTTAACGTGTTGGGTGATGATACTAGATAAACAACTAGACTACAGATAGTTAACAGTGATGATACTAGATAAACAACTAGACTACAGAGAGTTAACAGTGATGATACTAGATAAACAACTAGACTACAGAGAGTTAACGGTGATGATACTAGATAAACAACTAGACTACAGAGAGTTAACAGTGATGATACTAGATAAACAACTAGACTACAGAGAGTTAACAGTGATGATACTAGATAAACAACTAGACTACAGAGCGTTAACAGTGATGATACTAGATAAACAACAAAACTACAGAGAGTTAACGTGTTGGGTGATAATACTAGATAAACAACTAGACTACAGAGAGTTAACAGTGACGATACTAGATAAACAACTAGACTACAGAGAGTTAACAGTGATGATACTAGATAAACAACTAGACTACAGAGAGTTAACGTGTTGGGTGATGATACTAGATAAACAACTAGACTACAGATAGTTAACAGTGACGATACTAGATAAACAACTAGACTACAGAGAGTTAACAGTGATGATACTAGATAAACAACTAGACTACAGAGAGTTAACGGTGATGATACTAGATAAACAACTAGACTACAGAGAGTTAACAGTGATGATACTAGATAAACAACTAGACTACAGAGAGTTAACAGTGATGATACTAGATAAACAACTAGACTACAGAGAGTTAACAGTGATGATACTAGATAAACAACTAGACTACAGAGAGTTAACAGTGATGATACTAGATAAACAACTAGACTACAGAGAGTTAACGTGTTGGGTGATAATACTAGATAAACAACTAGACTACAGATAGTTAACGTGTTGGGTGATGATACTAGATAAAAAACTAGACTACAGATAGTTAACAGTGATGATACTAGATAAACAACTAGACTACAGATAGTTAACAGTGATGATACTAGATAAACAACTAGACTACAGATAGTTAACAGTGATGATACTAGATAAACAACTAGACTACAGATAGTTAACAGTGATGATACTAGATAAACAACTAGACTACACAGAGTTAACAGTGATGATACTAGATAAACAACTAGACTACAGAGTGTTAACAGAGATGATACTAGATAAACAACTAGACTACAAAGAGTTAACAGTGATGATACTAGATAAACAACTAGACTACAGAGAGTTAACAGTGATGATACTAGATAAACAACTAGACTACAGAGCATTAACAGTGATGATACTAGATAAACAACTAGACTACAGAGAGTTAACGTGTTGGGTGATAATACTAGATAAACAACTAGACTACAGAGAGTTAACAGTAACGATACTAGATAAACAACTAGACTACAGAGAGTTAACAGTGATGATACTAGATAAACAACTAGACTACAGATAGTTAACAGTGATGATACTAGTTAAACAACTAGACTACAGAGAGTTAACAGTGATGATACTAGATAAACAACTAGACTACAGAGAGTTAACGGTGATGATACTAGATAAACAACTAGACTACAGAGAGTTAACAGTGATGATACTAGATAAACAACTAGACTACAGAGAGTTAACAGTGATGATACTAGATAAACAACTAGACTACAGAGCGTTAACAGTGATGATACTAGATAAACAACAAAACTACAGAGAGTTAACGTGTTGGGTGATAATACTAGATAAACAACTAGACTACAGAGAGTTAACAGTGACGATACTAGATAAACAACTAGACTACAGAGAGTTAACAGTGATGATACTAGATAAACAACTAGACTACAGAGAGTTAACGTGTTGGGTGATGATACTAGATAAACAACTAGACTACAGATAGTTAACAGTGACGATACTAGATAAACAACTAGACTACAGAGAGTTAACAGTGATGATACTAGATAAACAACTAGACTACAGAGAGTTAACGGTGATGATACTAGATAAACAACTAGACTACAGAGAGTTAACAGTGATGATACTAGATAAACAACTAGACTACAGATAGTTAACAGTGATGATACTAGATAAACAACTAGACTACAGAGAGTTAACAGTGATGATACTAGATAAACAACTAGACTACAGAGAGTTAACAGTGATGATACTAGATAAACAACTAGACTACAGAGAGTTAACGTGTTGGGTGATGATACTAGATAAACAACTAGACTACAGAGAGTTAACAGTGACGATACTAGATAAACAACTAGACTACAGAGAGTTAACAGTGATGATACTAGATAAACAACTAGACTACAGAGAGTTAACAGTGATGATACTAGATAAACAACTAGACTACAGAGAGTTAACAGTGATGATACTAGATAAACAACTAGACTACAGAGTGTTAACAGAGATGATACTAGATAAACAACTAGACTACAAAGAGTTAACAGTGATGATACTAGATAAACAACTAGACTACAGAGAGTTAACAGTGATGATACTAGATAAACAACTAGACTACAGAGCATTAACAGTGATGATACTAGATAAACAACTAGACTACAGAGAGTTAACGTGTTGGGTGATAATACTAGATAAACAACTAGACTACAGATAGTTAACAGTAACGATACTAGATAAACAACTAGACTACAGAGAGTTAACAGTGATGATACTAGATAAACAACTAGACTACAGATAGTTAACAGTGATGATACTAGTTAAACAACTAGACTACAGAGAGTTAACAGTGATGATACTAGATAAACAACTAGACTACAGAGAGTTAACGTGTTGGGTGATAATACTAGATAAACAACTAGACTACAGAGAGTTAACAGTGACGATACTAGATAAACAACTAGACTACAGAGAGTTAACAGTGATGATACTAGATAAACAACTAGACTACAGAGAGTTAACAGTGATGATACTAGATAAACAACTAGACTACAGAGAGTTAACGTGTTGGGTGATGATACTAGATAAACAACTAGACTACAGAGAGTTAACAGTGACGATACTAGATAAACAACTAGACTACAGAGAGTTAACGGTGATGATACTAGATAAACAACTAGACTACAGAGAGTTAACAGTGATGATACTAGATAAACAACTAGACGACAGATAGTTAACAGTGATGATACTAGATAAACAACTAGACTACAGAGCGTTAACAGTGATGATACTAGATAAACAACTAGACTACAGATAGTTAACAGTGATGATACTAGATAAACAACTAGACTACAGATAGTTAACAGTGATGATACTAAATAAACAACTAGACTACAGATAGTTAACGTGTTGGGTGATGATACTAGATAAACAACTAGACTACAGAGAGTTAACAGTGATGATACTAGATAAACAACTAGACTACTGAGAGTTAACGTGTTGGGTGATGATACTAGTTAAACAACTAGACTACAGATAGTTAACAGTGACGATACTAGATAAACAACTAGACTACAGATAGTTAACAGTGATGATACTAGATAAACAACTAGACTACAGATAGTTAACAGTGATGATACTAAATAAACAACTAGACTACAGATAGTTAACGTGTTGGGTGATGATACTAGATAAACAACTAGACTACAGAGAGTTAACAGTAATGATACTAGATAAACAACTAGACTACTGAGAGTTAACGTGTTGGGTGATGATACTAGTTAAACAACTAGACTAGAGATAGTTAACAGTGACGATACTAGATAAACAACTAGACTACAGATAGTTAACAGTGATGATACTAGATAAACAACTAGACTACAGAGAGTTAACAGTGCTGATACTAGATAAACAACTAGACTACAGATAGTTAACAGTGATGATACTAGATAAACAACTAGACTACAGATAGTTAACAGTGATGATACCAGATAAACAACTAGACTACAGATAGTTAACAGTGATGATACTAGATAAACAACTAGACTACAGATAGTTAACAGTGATGATACTAGATAAACAACTAGACTACAGATAGTTAACAGTGATGATACTAGATAAACAACTAGATTACAGAGAGTTAACAGTGATGATACTAGATAAACAACTAGACTACAGAGTGTTAACAGTGATGATACTAGATAAACAACTAGACTACAGATAGTTAACAGTGATAATACTAGATAAACAACTAGACTACAGAGAGTTAACAGTGATGATACTAGATAAACAACTAGACTACAGAGAGTTAACAGTGATGATACTAGTTAAACAACTAGACTACAGAGAGTTAACAGTGATGATACTAGATAAACAACTAGACTACAGAGAGTTAACGTGTTGGGTGATGATACTAGATAAACAACTAGACTACAGAGAGTTAACAGTGATGATACTAGATAAACAACTAGACTACAGAGAGTTAACAGTGATGATACTAGATAAACAACTAGACTACAGAGAGTTAATAGTGATGATACTAGATAAACAACTAGACTACAGAGAGTTAACGTGTTGGGTGATGATACTAGATAAACAACTAGACTACAGAGAGGTAACAGTGACGATACTAGATAAACAACTAGACTACAGAGAGTTAACAGTGATGATACTAGATAAACAACTAGACTACAGATAGTTAACGTGTTGGGTGATGATACTAGATAAACAACTAGACTACAGAGAGTTAACAGTGACAATACTAGATAAACAACTAGACTACAGATAGTTAACAGTGATGATACTAGATAAACAACTAGACTACAGATAGTTAACAGTGATGATACTAGATAAACAACTAGACTACAGATAGTTAACAGTGATGATACTAGATAAACAACTAGACTACAGATAGTTAACAGTGATGATACTAGATAAACAACTAGACTACAGAGAATTAACAGTGATGATACTAGATAAACAACTAGACTACAGAGTGTTAACAGTGATGATACTAGATAAACAACTAGACTACAGATAGTTAACAGTGATAATACTAGATAAACAACTAGACTACAGAGAGTTAACAGTGATGATACTAGATAAACAACTAGACTACAGAGAGTTAACAGTGATGATACTAGTTAAACAACTAGACTACAGAGAGTTAACAGTGATGATACTAGATAAACAACTAGACTACAGAGAGTTAACGTGTTGGGTGATGATACTAGATAAACAACTAGACTACAGAGAGTTAACAGTGATGATACTAGATAAACAACTAGACTACAGAGAGTTAACAGTGATGATACTAGATAAACAACTAGACTACAGAGAGTTAATAGTGATGATACTAGATAAACAACTAGACTACAGAGAGTTAACGTGTTGGGTGATGATACTAGATAAACAACTAGACTACAGAGAGGTAACAGTGACGATACTAGATAAACAACTAGACTACAGAGAGTTAACAGTGATGATACTAGATAAACAACTAGACTACAGATAGTTAACAGTGATGATACTAGTTAAACAACTAGACTACAGAGAGTTAACGGTGATGATACTAGATAAACAACTAGACTACAGAGAGTTAACAGTGATGATACTAGATAAACAACTAGACTACAGATAGTTAACAGTGATGATACTAGATAAACAACTAGACTACAGATAGTTAACAGTGATGATACTAGATAAACAACTAGACTACAGATAGTTAACGTGTTGGGTGATGATACTAGATAAACAACTAGACTACAGAGAGTTAACAGTGACGATACTAGATAAACAACTAGACTACAGAGAGTTAACAGTGACGATACTAGATAAACAACTAGACTACAGAGAGTTAACAGTGATGATACTAGATAAACAACTAGACTACAGATAGTTAACGTGTTGGGTGATGATAACAAGATAAACAACTAGACTACAGATTGTTAACAGTGATGATACTAGATCAACAACTAGACTACAGATAGTTAACAGTGATGATACTAGATAAACAACTAGACTACAGATAGTTAACATGTTGGGTGATGATACTAGATAAACAACTAGACTACAGAGACTTAACAGTGATGATACTAGATAAACAACTAGACTACAGATAGTTAACGTGTTGGGTGATGATACTAGTTAAACAACTAGACTACAGAGAGTTAACAGTGATGATACTAGATAAACAACTAGAGTACAGATAGTTAACAGTGATGATACTAGATAAACAACTAGACTACAGATAGTTAACAGTGATGATACTAGATAAACAACTAGACTACAGAGAGTTAACAGTGATGATACTAGATAAACAACTAGACTACAGATAGTTAACATGTTGGGTGATGATACTAGTTAAACAACTAGACTACAGAGAGTTAACAGTGATGATACTAGATAAACAACTAGACTACAGATACTTAACCGTGATGATACTAGATAATCAACTAGACTACAGAGAGTTAACAGTGATGATACTAGATAAACAACTAGACTACAGATAGTTAACGTGTTGGGTGATGATACTAGTTAAACAACTAGACTACAGATAGTTAACAGTGACGATACTAGATAAACAACTAGACTACAGATAGTTAACAGTGATGATACTAGATAAACAACTAGACTACAGATAGTTAACAGTGATGATACTAGATAAACAACTAGACTACAGATAGTTAACAGTGATGATACTAAATAAACAACTAGACTACAGATAGTTAACGTGTTGGGTGATGATACTAGATAAACAACTAGACTACAGAGAGTTAACAGTGATGATACTAGATAAACAACTAGACTACTGAGAGTTAACGTGTTGGGTGATGATACTAGTTAAACAACTAGACTACAGATAGTTAACAGTGACGATACTAGATAAACAACTAGACTACAGATAGTTAACAGTGATGATACTAGATAAACAACTAGACTACAGATAGTTAACAGTGATGATACTAGATAAACAACTAGACTACAGATAGTTAACAGTGATGATACTAGATAAACAACTAGACTACTGAGAGTTAACGTGTTGGGTGATGATACTAGTTAAACAACTAGACTACAGATAGTTAACAGTGACGATACTAGATAAACAACTAGACTACAGATAGTTAACAGTGATGATACTAGATAAACAAATAGACTACAGAGAGTTAACAGTGCTGATACTAGATAAACAACTAGACTACAGATAGTTAACAGTGATGATACTAGATAAACAACTAGACTACATATAGTTAACAGTGATGATACTAGATAAACAACTAGACTACAGATAGTTAACAGTGATGATACTAGATAAACAACTAGACTACAGATAGTTAACAGTGATGATACTAGATAAACAACTAGACTACAGATAGTTAACAGTGATGATACTAGATAAACAACTAGACTACAGAGAGTTAACAGTGATGATACTAGATAAACAACTAGACTACAGAGTGTTAACAGTGATGATACTAGATAAACAACTAGACTACAGATAGTTAACAGTGATGATACTAGATAAACAACTAGACTACAGAGAGTTAACAGTGATGATACTAGATAAACAACTAGACTACAGAGAGTTAACAGTGATGATACTAGATAAACAACTAGACTACAGAGAGTTAACGTGTTTTAGGTGATAATACTAGATAAACAACTAGACTACAGAGTTAACAGTGACGATACTAGATAAACAACTAGACTACAGAGAGTTAACAGTGATGATACTAGATAAACAACTAGACTACAGAGAGTTAACAGTGATGATACTAGATAAACAACTAGACTACAGAGTGTTAACAGTGATGATACTAGATAAACAACTAGACTACAGATAGTTAACAGTGATGATACTAGATAAACAACTAGACTACAGAGAGTTAACAGTGATGATACTAGATAAACAACTAGACTACAGAGAGTTAACAGTGATGATACTAGATAAACAACTAGACTACAGAGAGTTAACAGTGATGATACTAGATAAACAACTAGACTACAGAGAGTTAACGTGTTTTAGGTGATAATACTAGATAAACAACTAGACTACAGAGTTAACAGTGACGATACTAGATAAACAACTAGACTACAGAGAGTTAACAGTGATGATACTAGATAAACAACTAGACTACAGATAGTTAACAGTGATGATACTAGTTAAACAACTAGACTACAGAGAGTCAACAGTGATGATACTAGATAAACAACTAGACTACAGAGAGGTAACAGTGACGATACTAGATAAACAACTAGACTACAGAGAGTTAACAGTGATGATACTAGATAAACAACTAGACTACAGAGAGTTAACGTGTTGGGTGATGATACTAGATAAACAACTAGACTACAGAGAGCTAACAGTGACGATACTAGATAAACAACTAGACTACAGAGAGTTAACAGTGATGATACTAGATAAACAACTAGACTACAGATAGTTAACAGTGATGATACTAGTTAAACAACTAGTCTACAGAGAGTTAACAGTGATGAGACTAGATAAACAACTAGACTACAGAGAGTTAACAGTGATGATACTAGATAAACAACTAGACTACAGAGAGTTAACAGTGATGATACTAGATAAACAACTAGACTACAGAGAGTTAACAGTGATGATACTAGATAAACAACTAGACTACAGATAGTTAACAGTGATGATACTAGTTAAACAACTAGACTACAGAGAGTTAACAGTGATGATACTAGATAAACAACTAGACTACAGATAGTTAACAGTGATGATACTAGATAAACAATCACAACTCTTCAGCAGGATCTATAACTTTCTGTCTGTGATTTCTAGCAAGTACAGCGCAAAAACATGATTACACGTCTTTGGAGCAAAAACCTGCATCCACAATTGCCTAACACTGGCCACCCACCTGCACTTTACTGGAGGCCTGAACCACTTGGCAGGATCGCTGGTGTTGAGCTAAGGACTCACATGTCCCTGTACTAGCAGGTCACTATCCTGAGAGGAACACCTTATGCCCTGCTAGGCTTAAGTACATGTTATAATCATGTCACTATCCCTGTCTGTCTGTCTGTCTGTCTGTCTGTCTGTCTGTCTGTCTGTCTGTCTGTCTGTCTGTCTGTCTGTCTGTCTGTCTGTCTGTCTGTCTGTCTGTCTGTCTGTCTGTCTGTCTGTCTGTCTGTCTGTCTGTTTTCAGATCTCCTTCAAGGCAGTGAGCTCCTTTGATCCTGAGCTGGATTTATCCAACCAGAGTGGGAAAGTCCTGAAACATGTCAACGAGAGCAGCCACATCTTCCTGGGTCTCTACCCAGGATCTACCTACTCCTTTTCTCTCAGAGCCTCCACCGCCAAGGGCTATGGCCCCCCAGTCATCACACAGTTCACCACCAAGATATCAGGTTAGTCCCTTAGCCCTTACTGCTAGCTACCTAGCCCCTAACTCCTGCCCCCTAGGCACTAGTACAGATCCAAGGGCTATGGCCCCCCAGTCATCACACAGTTCACCAGTCTAAAATGTATCCCTGCTCACTAACACTGGACTCCTATCCTCTAGCCTAGACACTAACACTAGACCCCTATCCTCTAGCCTAGACACTAACACTAGACCCCTATCCTCTAGTCTAGACACTAACACTAGACCCCTATCCTCTAGCCTAGACACTAACACTAGACCCCTATCCTCTAGCCTAGACACTAACACTAGACCCCTATCCTCTAGCCTAGACACTAACACTAGACCCCTATCCTCTAGCCTAGACACTAACACTGGACCCCTATCCTCTAGCCTAGACACTAACACTAGACCCCTATCCTCTTGCCTAGACACTAACACTAGACCCCTATCCTCTAGCCTAGACACTAACACTAGACCCCTATCCTCTAGCCTAGACACTAACACTAGACCCCTATCCTCTAGCCTAGACACTAACACTAGACCCCTATCCTCTAGCCTAGACACTAACACTAGACCCCTATCCTCTAGCCTAGACACTAACACTAGACCCCTATCCTCTAGCCTAAACACTAACACTAGACCCCTATCCTCTAGCCTAGACACTAACACTAGACCCCTATCCTAGAGTAGACTGATGTGTATGTTGTCCTTCTATCTAGAGGAGACTGATGTATTTGTTGTGCTTCTATCTAGTGGAGACTGATGTTTTTGTTGTCCTTCTATCTAGAGGAGACTGTGTATGTTGTCCTTCTATCTAGAGGAGACTGATGTGTTTGTTGTGCTTCTATCTAGTGGAGACTGATGTGTTTGTTGTCCTTCTATCTAGAGGAGACTGTGTATGTTGTCCTTCTATCTAGAGGAGACTGATGTGTTTGTTGTCCTTCTATCTAGTGGAGACTGATGTGTTTGTTGTCCTTCTATCTAGAGGAGACTGATGTCTATGCTGTCCTTCTATCTAGAGGAGACTGATGTGTATGCTTTCCTTCTATCTAGAGGAGACTGATGTGTTTGTTGTCCTTCTATCTAGAGTAGACTGATATCTATGCTGTCCTTCTATCTAGAGGAGACTGATGTGTATGCTTTCCTTCTATCTAGAGGAGACTGATGTGTTTGTTGTCCTTCTATCTAGTGGAGACTAATGTGTTTGTTGTCCTTCTATCTAGAGGAGACTGTGTATGTTGTCCTTCTATCTAGAGGAGACTGTGTATGTTGTCCTTCTATCTAGAGGAGACTGATGTTTGTGTTGTCCTTCTAGCTCCCTCCATGCCAGCCTATGACCAGGAGACATCTCTAAACCAGACAGACAGCACAGTGACTGTCCTGCTGAAACCTGCACAGAGCCGAGGGGCACCTGTCAGGTAGGATGGTACACACACAGACACACACACACACACACACGCACGCGCACACACACACACACACACACACACAAATATAGTTTTGTCAAATCTGTTTGACTACACCAAAACAGGTTCTCTTAGCACAATGCAATGACAAGAACACAACGGTCACGATAATACGTTGCCATCATAAAGTTCCAGGAAACATAATGTATTTTATAGATGTAATCCTGCAGAGAAGAACCTTCTTTCCTTTTATTAAGTAAAGACACATTGTGGTGACACAGTTGCATCGTGCAAGACAGCTTTTTCTCTGATATCTTCTTTCTCGTTAGGAAGGACATCTGGTGTTAATGAGGGATGTTTGATCGATGTATTACAAACTGCCATATTCTAATACACAACAATGTTAGACTGTACACTAATACGCCCTATGCAAATCAATCCAGAGCGAGAGAGAGAGATTGGTCCTCATTTTGGATTATGTAAATGAAGGGGATAATATACGATGAGACTTGACTTGATATAAAAACAGATTTTTACACTTTATCATCTAATCTGAGTCCTTTAGAGATGAAAGATATCAGCCTGCAGGTCCTCAGTCAGGCCTGTTAACTCAACTCTTATGCCACGTTTAGCTGCCCTCGCTAATGCCTGAACAAAAAAGAGAGAGAACGATTTGTTATGAATGCATTTTTAATCTTCTAGCAGGTATCATTCAGAAAGTGTCCAAATGAATGTCTCAAAGACAGGAAAATAGACAGGAAAATAGACAGGAAAATAGACAGGAAAAAAGACAGGAAAATAGACAATAAAATAGACAGGAAAATAGACTGGAAAATAGACTGGAAAATAGACAATAAAATAGACAGGAAAATAGATGGGAAAAAAACAGGAAAATAGACAGGAAAATAGACAGGAAAAAAGACAAGAAAATAGACAGGAAAATAGACAGGAAAATAGACAATAAAATAGACAGGAAAATAGACAGGAAAATAGACAATAAAATAGACAGGAAAAAAGACAGGAAAATAGACAATAAAATAGACAGGAAAATAGACAATAAAATAGACAGGAAAATAGACAGAAAAAAAGACAATAAAATATACAGGAAAATAGACAATAAAATATACAGGAAAATAGACAATAAAATAGACAGTAAAATAGACAATAAAATATACAGGAAAATAGACAATAAAATAGACAGGAAAATAGACAATAAAATAGACAGGAAAATAGACAGGAAAATAGACAATAAAATGGACAGGAAAAAAGACAATAAAATATATAGGAAAATAGACATGAAAATAGACATGACAATAGACAGGAAAATAGACAGGAAAATAGACAGAAAAAAGACAGGAAAAAAGACAGGAAAATAGACAGGAAAATAGACAAGAAAATAGACAATAAAATAGACAGGAAAATAGACAATAAAATAGACAGGAAAATAGACAGGAAAATAGACAGGAAAATAGACAGGAAAATAGACAATAAAATAGACAGGAAAAAAGACAGGAAAATAGACAGGAAAATAGACAGGAAAAAAGACAGGAAAAAAGACAGGAAAAAGACAGGAAAATAGACAGAAAAATAGACAGGAAAATAGACAGGAAAATAGACAGGAGATAGCTCGATATCTATACTGTTCACCACTAGTGAAATGACTGGTGTTTTGATATGGAATAACCTTAACCACTAGAGAAAGGATTGGTGTTTTGATATGGATTAACCACTAGTGAAAGGACTGGTGTTTTGATATGGAATAACCTTAACCACTAGAGAAAGGACTGGTGTTTTGATATGGAAATGGGGGTTAATTTTGGGGGACAAAATAAAGACTGAGTGTATGAAAGACATTATGTTCATCATGTCTATCCAGGGTACAATATGACTCACTAATAGTAATATAGGAATAAATAATGCATTTTTGAGTCATTTTGTGATTAAGGTAAGGTATAATTGAAAGTTTGGAAGTATACACCTACTCTATTTCACTGGCTCTCTCTTTCTCTCTCTGGGTCTCCCTCTCTCTCTTTCTCTCTCTCTCTGGGTCTCTCTTTCTCTCTCTCTGGGTCTCTCTCTCGCTCCCTCCCTCTCTCTCTACTCTGTCCTCTCTCTCTTTCTCTGTGGGTCTATCTCTCTCTCTCTCTCTCTCTCTCTCTCTCTCTCTCTCTCTGGGTCTCCCTCTCTCTCTCTCTGGGTCTCCCTCTCAATTTAATTCAAGGGGCTTTATTGGCATGGGAAACATATGTTAACATTGCCAAAGCAAGTGAAGTAGATAATAAACAAAAGTGAAATAAACAATACAAATTAACAGCAAACATTACACTCACAGAAGTTCCAAAAGAATAAAGACATTACAAATGTCATATTATGTATATAGACAGTGTTGTAATGATGTACAAATGGTTAAAGTACAAAGGGTGTTTGTTCTTCACTGGTTGACCTTTTCTTGTGGCAACAGGTCACATATCTTGCTGCTGTGATGGCACACCATGGTATGTAGATACCATGATATGATATTGTTTTCGAATTCTTTGTGGATCTGTGTAATCTGAGGGAAATATGTGTCTCTAATATGGTCATACATTTGGCAGGAGGTTAGGAAGTGCAGCTCAGTTTCCACCTCATTTTGTGGGCAGTACTGTGCACATAGCCTGTCTTCTCTTGAGAGCCAGGTCTGCCTTCGGCGTCCTTTCTCAATAGCAAGGCTATGCTCACTGAGTCTGTACATAGTCAATGCTTTCCTTAAGTTTGGGGTCAGTCACGGTGGTCAGGTTTTCTTCCACTGTGTACTTTCTGTTTAGAGCCAAATAACATTCTAGTTGCCAATGTGTCAAGTAATTATCTTTTTGTTCTCTCATGATTTGGTTTGGTCTAATTGTATTGCTGTCCTGGGGCTCTGTGGGGTCTGTTTCTGTTTGTGAACAGAGCCCCAGGACCAGCTTGCTTGGGGGACTCTTCTCCAGGTTCATCTCTCTGTAGGTGATGGCTTTGTTATGGAAGGTTTGGGAATCACCTCCTTTTAAGTGGTTGCAGAATCTAACGGCTCTTTTCTTGATTATGATAATTAGCGGGTATCGGCCTAATTCTGCTCTGCATGCATTATTTGTTGTTCTACGTTGTACACAGAGGATATTTTTGCAGAATTATGCATAAAGAGTCTCAATTTGGTGTTTGTCCCATTTTGTGAATTCTTGGTTGGTGAGAATGCCCTTCTTGCCTTGTCTCTCAGATCGTTTACAGCTTTGTGGAAGTTACCTGTGGCGCTGATGTTTAGGCCAAGGTATGTATAGTTTTTTGTGTGCTCTAGGGCAACGGTGTCTAGATGGAATTTGTATTTGTGGTCCTGGCGACTGGGCTTGGGGTTCTTCATTTGTCTGTTCTGCTGTCGACGCTATGGTCAGGGTCTGGTGTGGACTGTTCTGCTGTGGTGTCGAGACTTTTGTTGGGAGCTGAGGTGGACTGTTTTGCTGGCTTCTCTGCGGGGGTGGTCACCTCTCTAGTGGGTTGTTCTCTGTCACATGGCATCCCCCTCACCCTCTCCTCCATCCCCCCTCACCCTCTCCTCCATCAGTCTGATCCTCTCCTCCATCCCCCTCACCCTCTCCTCCAGCAGTCTGATCCTCTCCTCCACCCCCCCTCACCCTCTCCTCCATCCCCCCTCACCCTCTCCTCCAGCAGTCTGATCCTCTCCTCCATCCCCCTCACCCTCTCCTCCAGCAGTCTGATCCTCTCCTCCATCCCCCCTCACCCTCTCCTCCATCCCCCTCGACCCTCTCCTC
Organism: Salmo salar; assembly: GCF_965601325.2. NCBI lineage: Eukaryota > Metazoa > Chordata > Actinopteri > Salmoniformes > Salmonidae > Salmo > Salmo salar. The sequence goes on from NC_138304.1 coordinate 51,176,342, forward strand.
CAGCAGTCTGATCCTCTCCCTCCATCCTCCTCACCCTCTCCTCCATCCCCCTCACCCTCTCCTCCATCCCCCTCACCCTCTCCTCCATCCCCTCACCCTCTCCTCCAGCAGTCTGATCCTCTCCTCCATCCCCCTCACCCTCTCCTCCAGCAGTCTGATCCTCTCCTCCATCCCCCTCACCCTCTCCTCCAGCAGTCTGATCCTCTCCTCTAGTGTTCTGTTCTTCTCTTACTTTTTATATTGTTGAAGTTGTCTCACCACAGTCCAGAGTGCAGATATGTCTCTCTCCACCTCCAGCTCTCCGGGTCTGGTTAAGGGGGTGTTGTTGTGCTGGACTGTTGTCTGGGTCTGTGCTGACTGGAGTGTAATCACCTTCTGTTCCAGCTCCACCTGCCTTACCTCCAGCTGGGTAAATGTATCCTTCATTTCAATGAGGGGGTAGTACTCTGTCCTGGGAGGTTGGCTTTCCGCTTGGGGTTGCTCGTCTGTGGGGTTATATAATGAGAGGTCTGGGGGTGGCTCATCTGTGGGGTTATATAATGAAGAGGTCTGGGGGTGGCTCGTCTGTGGGGTTATATAATGAAGAGGTCTTGGGGTTGCTCGTCTGTGGGGTTATATAATGAAGAGGTCTGGGGGTGGCTCGTCTGTGGGGTTATATAATGAAGAGGTCTTGGGGTTGCTCGTCTGTGGGGTTATATAATGAAGAGGTCTTGGGGTTGCTCGTCTGTGGGGTTATATAATGAAGAGGTCTTGGGGTTGCTCGTCTGTGGGGTTATATAATGAAGAGGTCTTGGGGTTGCTCGTCTGTGGGGTTATATAATGAAGAGGTCTTGGGGTTGCTCGTCTGTGGGGTTATATAATGAAGAGGTCTTGGGGTTGCTCGTCTGTGGGGTTATATAATGAAGAGGTCTGGTCTGACCCGCTCGGGGTGGGGGTATCTTTCTCAAGGGAGAGCTTCTCCTGCTGGGCAAATTATTTGATTAGGTGGAAGTCCAGCTGAAACTGTTTGGAGGGGTTGCCTTGTACCAATACTGTTCCAGACTTATAGAGATTTATATTAGCTGACTCAGAGTCCTCGTTGTCTAGTATCCTGAGTTTCCACCCCTCGTTAACACCCCTCTCTTAACAGAGGGGTAGTTTGCTAATATAGCACTGTGCCATGCCAGGGCATGGTTTGGTTAATATAGCACTGTGCCATGTCAGGGGATGGTCTGGTTAATATAGCACTGTGCCATGCCAGGGGATGGTCTGGTTAATATAGCACTGTGCCAGGGGATGGTCTGGTTAATATAGCACTGTACCAGGGGATGGTCTGGTTAATATAGCACTGTGTCATGCCAGGGGATGGTCTGGTTAATATAGCACTGTGCCATGTCAGGGGATGGTCCGGTTAATATAGCACTGTGCCATGCCAGGGGATGGTCTGGTTAATATAGCACTGTGCCAGGGGATGGTCTGGTTAATATAGCACTGTACCAGGGGATGGTCTGGTTAATATAGCACTGTGTCATGCCAGGGGATGGTCTGGTTAATATAGCACTGTGCCAGGGGATGGTTTGGTTAATATAGCACTGTACCAGGGGATGGTCTGGTTAATATAACACTGTACCAGGGGATGGTATGGTTAATATAGCACTGTGCCTTGCCAGGGGATGGTCTGGTTAATATAGCACTGTGTCATGCCAGGGGATGGTCTGGTTAATATAGCACTGTGCCAGGGGATGGTCTGGTTAATATAGCACTGTGCCATGCCAGGGGATGGTCTGGTTAATATAGCACTGTGCCATGCCAGGGGATGGTCTGGTTAATATAGCACTGTGCCATGCCAGGGGATGGTCTGGTTAATATAGCACTGTGCCATGCCAGGGGATGGTCTGGTTAATATAGCACTGTGTCATGCCAGGGGATGGTCTGGTTAATATAGCACTGTGTCATGCCAGGGGATGGTCTGGTTAATATAGCACTGTGTCATGCCAGGGGATGGTCTGGTTAATATAGCACTGTGCCATGCCAGGGGATGGTCTGGTTAATATAGCACTGTGCCAGGGGATGGTCTGGTTAATATAGCACTGTGTCATGCCAGGGGATGGTCTGGTTAATATAGCACTGTGTCATGCCAGGGGATGGTCTGGTTAATATAGCACTGTGCCATGCCAGGGGATGGTCTGGTTAATATAGCACTGTGCCAGGGGATGGTCTGGGTAATATAGCACTGTGTCATGCCAGGGATGGTCTGGTTAATATAGCACTGTACCAGGGGATGGTCTGGTTAATATAGCACTGTGCCATGCCAGGGGATGGTCTGGTTAATATAGCACTGTGTCATGCCAGGGGATGGTCTGGTTAATATAGCACTGTGCCAGGGGATGGTCTGGTTAATATAGCACTGTGCCAGGGGATGGTCTGGTTAATATACCACTGTGCCAGGGGATGGTCTGGTTAATATAACACTGTACCAGGGGATGGTCTGGTTAATATAGCACTGTGCCAGGGGATGGTCTGGTTAATATAGCACTGTGCCAGGGGATGGTCTGGTTAATATACCACTGTGCCAGGGGATGGTCTGGTTAATATAGCACTGTGTCATGCCAGGGGATGGTCTGGTTAATATAGCACTGTACCAGGGGATGGTCTGGTTAATATAGCACTGTGCCATGCCAGGGGATGGTCTGGTTAATATTGCACTGTACCATGCCAGGGGATGGTCTGGTTAATATAACACTGTGCCAGGGGATGGTTTGTGTGGAAGATGAGATTGCTGATGTTCCCATTTTTATAATAGTCAGCAAAAAGAGTCTCTTGATTTTCCATAAGGAGGTTCATTTTGTACTCTTTTTGTGTCTTATTACTCTTTACATACACAGGGTTCTGTATTTAATTACCTCTGAACAGCAGGAGGCAGCCTCTAAGGCCTCTCCATTTGGTTGGAGTAGACTGTGTGACTCTCCTGCCATTGTTGGGTTAAAGGGCTTTGACACCTCTCACTTGACACGTCAGTGCTAATTGAAGTTGTATCAAGCTTGGCAGCCTTAATTTAGCATTCAGTCCTTATAAAGTAATGTCATGTATTTTTCTTCTTGGCGTTTGGAAATAAAATATAGCTTCAGACTAAACGTTACTCACTCAGTTCCAGGTTGGATGGTGTTTTCAGGTTTCTGTTGTTTTCCAGAGCATTTGCTGTATAGCTTTGGAATAATCATCTTACGTAGTTGTAAGTCTTCCAGGTGATTCCGTAATTCCATCCAAAATCAGGTTGTATGTTTTGAGTTTTGATTTGGAGTGAAGGTTATGTTGTAGAGGGTAGTATCCTGTATATGTCCTGGTGACATAGTGTTGTAGAGGGTAGTATCCTGTATATGTCCTGGTGACATAGTGAAGGTTATGTTGTAGAGGGTAGTATCCTGTATATGTCCTGGTGACATAGTGAAGGTTATGTTGTGGAGGGTAGTATCCTGTATATGTCCTGGTGACATAGTGAAGGTTATGTTGTAGAGGGTAGTATCCTGTATATGTCCTGGTGACATAGTGTTGTGGAGGGTAGTATCCTGTATATGTCCTGGTGACATAGTGAAGGTTATGTTGTAGAGGGTAGTATCCTGTATATGTCCTGGTGACATAGTGAAGGTTATGTTGTGGAGGGTAGTATCCTGTATATGTCCTGGTGACATAGTGTTGTGGAGGTTAGTATCCTGTATATGTCCTGGTGACATAGTGAAGGTTATGTTGTAGAGGGTAGTATCCTGTATATGTCCTGGTGACATAGTGTTGTGGAGGTTAGTATCCTGTATATGTCCTGGTGACATAGTGAAGGTTATGTTGTAGAGGGTAGTATCCTGTATATGTCCTGGTGACATAGTGAAGGTTATGTTGTAGAGGGTAGTATCCTGTATTTGTCCTGGTGACATAGTGTTGTGGAGGGTAGTATCCAGTTTATGTCCTGGTGACATAGTGAAGGTTATGTTGTAGAGGGTAGTATCCTGTATATGTCCCCGACAAAAAAATCCAAGTTTATCTAACTCTAAAACTATATTTTTTAAAGAACATGCTGAAAAATGCAGGAGTTCATCTGATCATGGCCTCTCTCTCTCTCTCTCTCTCACCCTCACCCTCAACCTGTTCTGCTGGGTGATCAGAGGAGGTGAGATCCCCTGGGCTTGGGGTTCTTGATTTGTCTGTTCCGCTGTGGTGTCGAGACTTTTGTTGGGAGCTGAGGTGGGCTGTTCAGCTGGCTTCTCTGCGGGGGTGGCCACCTCTCTAGTGGGTTGTTCTTTGTCACACGCCACCCCCCCTTCTCTCTCTCTCTGGGTCTCTCTCTCTCTCTCTCTCTCTCTCTCTCTCTCTCTCTCTCTCTCTCTCTCTCTTTCGCTCTCTCTCTCTCTCTGGGTCTCCCCCTCTCTCTCTCTCTCTCTCTCTCTCTCTCTCTCTCTCTCTCTCTCTCTCTCTCTCTCTCTCTCTCTCTCCCTCTCTCTCTCCCTCTCTCTCTCTCTCTGGGTCTCCCTCTCTCTCTCTCTCTCTCTCTCTCTCTCTCTGGGTCTCCCTCTCTCTCTCTCTCTGGGTCTCCCTTTTGCTCTCCCTCTCTCTCTCTCTCTCTCTCTCTCTCTCTCTCTCTCTGGGTCTCCCTTTTGCTCTCGCTCTCCCTCTCTCTGGGTTTCCCTCTCTCTCTCTCTCTCTTTCTCTCTGGGTCTCCCTTTTGCTCTCTCTCTCTCTTTCTCGGTCTCCCTCTCTTTCTTTCTCTCTTTCTCTCTCCCCCTCTCTCTCTTCTCTGTTCAAGTTGTAGGTGATCCCTTGAAAATATAAAATCTGAATTGCAAAAATGGGATAACGTGAAGGGTGGAAATAGGAGAACCAAAAAGAGATACTGGTGAGCTTTTTGACTGTGTTTTCCTTTACCCAAAGTGACTCAAGGCAGCTCTGAAAAAGTTCTAGGCGACAGAAAGAAAGCAGTGACCATCCACAAAGGCTGGGTAACTCCACTATGTGTGGATGCTAGCAGGCTGGGTAACTCCACTATGTGTCCACTATGTGTGGATGCTGGCAGGCTGGGTAACTCCACTATGTGTCCACTATGTGTGGATGCTAGCAGGCTGGGTAACTCCACTATGTGTCCACTATATGTGGCTGCTGGCAGGCTGGGTAACTCCACTATGTGTCCACTATGTGTGGATGCTGACAGGCTGGGTAACTCCACTATGTGTGGATGCTGGCAGGCTGGGTAACTCCACTATGTGTCCACTATGTGTGGATGCTGGCAGGCTGGGTAACTCCACTATGTGTGGATGCTGGCAGGCTGGGTAACTCCACTATGTGTGGATGCTGGCAGGCTGGGTAACTCCACTATGTGTCCACTGGGTGTGGATGCTGGCAGGCTGGGTAACTCCACTATGTGTCCACTGTGTGTGGATGCTGGCAGGCTGGGTAACTCCACTATGTGTCCACTGTGTGTGGATGCTGGCAGGACAATGATAAAGAACTTTAAAAAAATCTAACAACCTATATAGACTACATCATGTCTGTTAGAAGGGCCATGCTGCCAGCTTCCAATAGGCCTGTGTGCTTCTTCTCCCCATCTACTGAACCAGAGGTGAATGGAAATATGTTATACTATGCAATACTCCCCTCTTTTAAATGAATAGGTTTTTAGTGTTACCTACCCAGCATCACAGCGTAGCCGGGCCTTGTGACTGGGGCTTGATTTGATGACGCTATCTAGCCGTCTGATTGGCTTTGGGACGCAATGACGTCTGGGGTAGCCTTCGTTAAAAACCAACGAGGGTCTCCAAATGTCATCTTTCCTTCAACTTCACTGAATATTAACACAGTTAGTTCAACATTAGATATCATATGTTAAGCTTCTCCCATCAGCTTTCAGTTCACATATTGTGACACAGCTTGTTATATATATATATAGTATATAAGTTATGAAGGAAGAGGCAGTGATATTTCATATATATTTTCATATTTGTGTAATTACTATTCTGTATCAAATGATATGTTGATGCTGGTTAACTAATCTCTTGGAGGACGACGACATTCATGCGTTACAGGGAACATGTTTTGCCAGAGGGCTTTGACGCACGCATGCACACACACACACACGCACGCGCACACATGCACGCGCGCGCACACACACACACACACACACACACACACACACACACACACACACACATACACACACACACACACACACACACACACACACACACACACACAGGTTTTTTTTCCCCAGAGGGCCCTCTCTCCACTAGCTGTCCCTATAAAAGGATTAAGCAGAGTGTCTATCAGTCAGTGGTGTCGTGTTGAAACTAAAATGTCCCCTCATCACATCAGCAGCCAGAAGACGCCTCTTCACTCAGTCACTCTCAGGGATGTGTCTCAATAAACGTTGATATACCTCTAAATAAATACTTATCTTCTATGTTGATATACCTCTAAATAAATACTTACCAACTATGTTGATATACCTCTAAATAAATACATATCTTCTATGTTGATATACCTCTAAATAAATAAATATCTACTATGTTGATATACCTCTTAATAAATACATATCTTCTATGTTGATATACCTCTAAATAAATACTTATCCACTATGTTGATATACCTCTAAATAAATACATATTTTCTACGTTGATATACCTCTAAATAAATACTTACCAACTATGTTGATATACCTCTAAATAAATACATATCTTCTATGTTGATATACCTCTAAATAAATACATACCAACTATGTTGATATACCTCTAAATAAATACATATCCACTATGTTGATATACCTCTAAATAAATACTTATCCAATATGTTGATATACCTCTAAATAAATACTTATCCACTATGTTGATATACCTCTAAATAAATACATATCTTCTATGTTGATATACCTCTAAATAAATACTTATCCACTAAATTGATATACCTCTAAATAAATACATACCAACTATGTTGATATACCTCTAAATAAATACATATCCACTATGTTGATATACCTCTAAATAAATACTTATCCAATATGTTGATATACCTCTAAATAAATACTTATCCACTATGTTGATATACCTCTAAATAAATACATATCTTCTATGTTGATATACCTCTAAATAAATACTTACCCACTATGTTGATATACCTCTAAATAAATACATATCTTCTATGTTGATATACCTCTAAATAAATACATATCTTCTAAGTTGATATACCTCTAAATAAATACATATCTTCTATGTTGATATACCTCTAAATAAATACTTATCCACTATGTTGATATACCTCTAAATAAATACTTATCCACTATGTTGATATACCTCTAAATAAATACTTATCCACTATGTTGATATACCTCTAAATAAATACTTATCCACTCTGTCTCTTTTGGAAGTGGATCATTTGGAACCCAATGATGTACCCTGTTTTTATCTCCTCCTCTTCGTCATCCTCCTCTTCCTCTCCTGTCATCACCTATGCCTTGGGCCAGAACCCACACAAATTGAGAACACTGATCTGGCTTGCATACATAAACTGTAGTATATATACGACCTGATTCGTTTTACAGAAAGTGAGAGTTTGTTTTCCTACTACTTTTTACCCCATAGCGCTAAATATCATCTCTACCCAGCTATGCATGCTTCTGAAAATCAGTTAAGTGATTTTCTACACTCCTTAAAATAAGCCTTCGATGTCTTTGATCCTCCCATCATACACACAGCACACACACACACACACACACACACACACACACACACACACACACACACACACACACACACACACACACACACACACACACACACACACACACACAGCTAGACAATAATTTCAGGAGCTGGTGTGTAAATGATGTGGCACATTTCAAGGCAGGCAGGCAGGCAGGCAGGCAGGCAGACAGACAGACAGACAGACAGACAGACAGACAGACAGACAGACAGACAGACAGACAGACAGACAGACAGACAGACAGACAGACAGACAGACAGACAGACAGACAGACAGACAGACAGACAGACAGACAGACAGACAGACAGACAGACAGACAGACACATACAGGTAACTGCCAAAATAATGGAAACACCAACAATAGAACGTTGGACAACGAGGAGACAGAACAGCTTCAATGCACCTTGTCATAGATTCTACAAGTGTCTGGACCTCTATTGGAGGGATGAGACACCATTCTTCCCTGAGAAATTCCATCATGTGGTGTGTTGTTGATGGTGGTACAAAACGCTGTCTCAGCCGCTGCTCCAGAATCTCCCATAAGTGTTCAATTTGATTGAGATCTGGTGACTGAGATGGCTCAATATTAAGAAATGCTATAGATGGAAAGAAAGCAGTGTAGAAACCTACCAAAAAACTATTAGGCAACAACAAATTCAATCCCTTTTAGACAACATCCTGGACAAAACATTTCAATGTAATAGTGAAGGTGTAAACTTGGCAGTAGAAAGCATAAACAGTATATTTTACCTCTCAGCTTCCCTATCAACATTTATTTTTTTAAGCAGACAACCTCAGAAACTCAAAACAATGACAAATGGTTTGATGAAGAATGCAAAAACCTAAAAAAGAAATTGAGAATCCTATCCAACCAAAAACATAGAGACACAGAAAACCTGAGCCTTCACTATGGTGAATCACTAAAACAATACAGAAATACACTACGGAAAAAGAATGAACAGCACATCAGAAATCAGCTCAATGTAATTGAAGAATCAATAGAATATAACCACAATCTGAGAGACAAGGCAAGAAGGGCCTTCTACTCCATCAAAAGGAACATACAATTTGACATCCCAATTAGGATCCGTTAAAAAATACTTGTAATCAGTTATAAAACCCATTGCCCTTTATGGTTGTGAGGTCTGGGGTCCGCTCACCAACCAAGAATTCACAAAATGGGACAAACACCAAATTGAGACTCTGCATACAGAATTCTGCAAAAACATCCTCTGTACAACGTGAAATACCAAATCATGCGTGCAGAACAGAATTAGGCCGATACCCGCTAATTATCAAAATCCAGAAAAAGAGCCATCTAATTCTACAACCACTTAAAAGGAGGTGATTCCCAAACCTTCCATAACAAAGCCATCACCTACAGAGAGATGAACCTGGAGAAGAGTCCCCCAAGCAAGCTGGTCCTGGGCCTCTGTTCACAAACACAAACACACCCCACAGAGCCCCAGGACAGCAACACAATTAGACACAACCAAATCATAAGAAATATAAAAGATAATTACTTGATACATCTAAAGAATTAACAAAAAACAGAGCAAACTAGAGTGCTATTTAACCCTAAACATAGAGTACACAGTGGCAGAATACCTGACCACCGTGACTGACCCAACATTAAGGAAAGCTTTGACTATGTACAGACTCAGTGAGCATAGCCTTGCTATTGAGAAAGGCCACTGAAGGCAGACCTGGCTCTCAAGAGAAGACAGGCTATGTGCACACTGCCCACAAAATGAGGTGGAAATGGAGCTGCACTTCCTAACCTCCTGCCAAATGTATGACCATATTAGAGACACATATTTCCCTCCACAAAGAATTCGAAAACAAACCCAATTTTGATAAACTCCCATATCTACTGGGTGAAATACCACAGTGTGCCATCATAGTTTGTAAGTAAGGGCTTGTAAGTAAGCATTTCATGGTAAGGTTGAATTCGGCGCATGTGACAAATAACATTTCATTTGAAATACACCCCATATGTATGTTTATTTATTTTCCCTTTTGTACTTTAACTGTTTGCACATTGTTACAACACTGTCTATATACATAATATGACATTTGAAATGTCTTTATTCCTTTGGAACTTTTGTGAGTGTAATGTTTAATGTTCATTTCTATTGTTTATTTCACTTTTGTTTATTATCTATTTCACCTGCTTTGGCAATGTTAACATATGTTTCCCATGCCATTAAAGACGTTTGAATTGAATTGAACTGAGAGAGAGATATATAGAAAGAGAGATGGAGACAGAGAGAGGAAGAGAGAGAGAGAGAGAGACAGAAAGGTGAGAGGGAAGAGAGGGGAGAGAGAGAAGGAGGGAGAGAGGGGAGAGAGAGAGGGGAGAGAGAGGGAAAGAGAGATGGAGACAGAGAGAAGAAGAGAGAGAGAGAGGGAGAGAGAGAGATAATATAGTCTTGGCCAAAAGTTTTGAGAATGACACAAATATTAATTTCCACAAAGTTTGCTGGCTCTGTTTGTGTGATGGCAATTTGCCTATACTCCAGAATGTTATGAAGAGTGATCAGATGAATTGCAATTAATTGCAAAGTCCCTCTTTGCCATGCAAATGAACTGAATCCCCAAAAAACATTTCCACTGCATTTCAGCCCTGCCACAAAAGGACCAGCTGACATCATGTCAGTGATTCTCTCGTTAGCACAGGTGTGAGTGTTGACGAGGACAAGGCTGGAGATCACTCTGTCATGCTGATTGACTTCGAATTACAGACTGGAAGCTTCAAAAGGAGGGCGGTGCTTGGAATCATTGTTCTTTCTCTGTCAACCATGGTTACCTGCAAGGAAACACGTGCCATCATCATTGCTTTGCACAAAAAAGGCTTCACAGGCAAGGATATTGCTGCCAGTAAGATTGCACCTAAATCAACCATTTATCGGATCATCAAGAACTTCAAGGAGAGCGGTTCAGTTGTTGTGAAGAAGGCTTCAGGGCGCCCAAGAAAATCCAGCAAGCGCCAGGACCGTCTCCTAAAGTTGATTCAGCTGTGGGATTGGGGCACCACCAGTACAGAGCTTGCTCAGGAATGGCAGCAGGCAGGTGTGAGTGCATGTGCACGCACAGTGAGGCGAAGACTTTTGGAGGATGGTCTGGTGTCAAGAAGGGCAGCTGAGATGCCACTTCTCTCCTGGAAAAACATCAGGGACAGACTGATATTCTGCAAAAGGTACAGGGATTGGACTGTTGAGGACTGGGGTAAAGTCCTTTTCTCTGATGAATCCCCTTTCCGATTGTTTGGGGCATCCGGAAAAAAAGCTTGTCCGGAGAAGACCAGGTGAGCGCTACCATCAGTCCTGTGTCATGCCAACAGGAAAGTATCCTGAGACCATTCATGTGTGGGGTTGCTTCTCATCCAAGGGAGTGGGCTCACTCACAATTGTGCATAAGAACACAGCCATGAATAAAGAATGGTACCAACACATCCTCCGAGAGCAACTTCTCCAAACCATCCAGGAACAGTTTGGTGACGAACAATCCCTTTTCCAGCATGATGGAGCACCTTGCCATAAGGCAAAAGTGATAAGTAAGTGGCTCGGGGAACAAAATATCAATATTTTGGGTCCATGGCCAGGAAACTCCCCAGACCTTAATCCCATTGAAAACTTGTGGTCAATCCTCAAGAGGCGGGCGGACAATCAAAAACCCACAAATTCTGACAAACTCCAAGCATTGATTATGCAAGAATGGGCTGCCATCAGTCAGGATGTGGCCCAGAAGTTATTTGACAGCATGCCAGGGCAGATTGCAGAGGTCTTGAAAAAGAAGTTTTGACTCTTTGCATTAACTTCATGTAATTGTCAATAAAAGCCTTTGACACTTATGAAATGCTTGTAATTGTACTTCAGTGTTCCATAGTAACATCTGACAAAAATATCTAAAGACACTGAAGCAGCAAACTTTGTGGAAATTAATATTTGTGTCATTCTCAAAACTTTTGGCCACGACTGTACGTTTATCCGAGGGAGAGGGGGACAAGTGAGAGAGATGTGGATGAAAGATCACAAGTAAGATACAGAAAGAGAGAAGGTGGAGAGAGAGGGACAGAGAGGGAAATAAAGGGAGAGAGAGGGAGAGAGAGAGTGAGAGAGAGAGAGAGAGAGAGAGAGAGACAGATTATGAGATTCAGAGGAGCAGCATGATTGAAATACTCCCCATGCCTATCAGCCCACAGCCTACCTATCACAGACAACCTATCACAGACAACCTGCCACAGACAGCCTATCACAGACAACCTATCACAGACAGCCTATCATCCCACATCAAAAATACATCTGATTTTCAGATCACAACCATAATTGGTGTGAGTCACACAGAGGGAGGTGGGCGGGGAGCAGGTGGGAGGAGGGAGGGGGGGAAGAGAGGCGGAGAGTTGGAACTCTATCGGCTGAGAGGAGCAGCCGGTGCAGAGGAACCTAATTGGTGTCAGCTCAGGTTGCCTCGGTGTGTGTGTGTGTGTGTGTGTGTGTGTGTGTGTGTGTGTGTGTGTGTGTGTGTGTGTGTGTGTGTGTGTGTGTGTGTGTGTGTGTGTGTGTGTGGGTGGGTGGTACGTGACAGACAGGAATACAGGTTCTACCCTGCAGGCCCCCCCAGACCCCTGTGGCCCACCTCTTAACAGCTTAAGCAATTGTTCTCAAACCACTTTTCTCCCCGCTTCCCTCTCTTTTTAATTTTTTTTTGGTGTGCAGGCGTTTGTAATGAGGAATTAGCTGCAATGATGTGATTTTGATGGTGAGTTAGACGAGCAATGGGATCTGGCGTTAGACTTGTTATACTGTACAGGCCCGTTTTTATCTATTTAACCATTTTATCTGATGTTAGTTCTCTGGAAGGTCAGGGGGGGGGGGGGGGGGGGGGGGGTCCGCTCCAACTTCACAGAGGATACAGTTTGGACTGTTATCATCTGCACTGCCTCAAAATCTCACAGTATTCATACCTTTCATAATATAGTGTTTTATATATATATATATATATATATATATATATATATATATATATAATATTATATATATATTAGTATAATTAAGTTATAATAAAAGGGTTAATTTTGAATTAAATAGCTTATACTTTTAAGTTAATTATTAATTATTTCAATTATTAAATTGTAAATTCAGTTTACTTCATGAATTTACTGTGTTCAATTCGAATTGACCCCACCCTTGGTAAAATAACAATGAACTAACATGAGGGTCTGTGTCTGGACAAGATCAAACACCTAACAAACAGATCATTAATGGTCTGGTCCCCATCTGTTGTCTGATGCTGTTTGTTATTGTTTTGTTTCCCATCCCTCCATGACCATGTCACACACCACACCACCACACCACCACACCACCATACCACACCACCCACACCACACCACTACACCACACCACAACACACCCATACCACACCACACACCACCACACCACCACACACCCATACCACACCACAACACAACACCACACCACAACACACCCATACCACACCACACACCACACCACTACACCACACCACAACACACCACACAACACCACACAACACCACACCACACCACAACACACCCATACCACACCACACACCACCACACCACCATAACACCATACCACCACACCACTACACCACACCACACCACCATACCACCACACACCACCACACCACACCACCATACCACCATACCACACCACACCACCATGCCACACACCACATCACACCACACCACCACACCACCATACCACACCACCATACCACACCACACCACACCACACCACCATTCCACACCACCACACCACCATACCACACCACACCACCACGCCACACCACACCACACCGCCATACCACACCACCACACCGCCACACCACACCACCAAACCACACCACACCACCACACTGCCATACCACACCACCACACCACACCGCCACACCACACCACCAAACCACACCACCACACCACCATACCACACCACACCATACCACACCACCACTCCACCAAACCACCACACCACACTACACCACCATACAACACCACCACACCACCACACCATACCACCCCAACATACCATACCACACCACGACACGACACCACACCACCATACCACACCACCACACCACCACACCACACCACACCACACCACCACACCACACCACCATACCACACCACCACACCACTACACCACACCACAACACACCCATACCACACCACACACCACACAACACCACACCACCACACACCCATACCACACCACAACACAACACCACACCACAACCCACCCATACCACACACCACACCACTACACCACACCACAACACACCACACACCACACAACACCACACCACCACACAACACCACACCACACCACCAAACCACACCACACCACACCACCACCAAACCACACCACACCACCATACCACACCACCATACCACACCACCACACACACCAAACCACACCACACACCACACCACACACACACACACACCAAACCACACCACACCACATCACACCCTGTCAGAAGTAGTGGTCCCAGTGTGTGGTAACCGGGATGCATCTGCTCTACGGAACATTATCATTGGCCACTGTTCCCTCTACGCTGTTTAGAGTGTCACGCAGCTCCCAGGACTGTTCTGTAGAAATATAATCTCCCAGGACTCTCCTGTAGAAATATAATCTCCCAGGGCTCTCCTGTAGAAATATCATCTCCCAGGACTCTCCTGTAGAAATATCAGCTCCCAGGACTCTCCTGCAGAAATATCAGCTCCCAGGACTCTCCTGTAGAAATATCAGCTCCCAGGACTCTCCTGTAGAAATATCAGCTCCCAGGACTCTCCTGTAGAAATATCATCTCCCAGGGCTCTAATCAGCTGCCAGGACTCTTATCAGCTCCCAGGACTCTCCTGTAGAAATATCATCTCCCAGGGCTCTCCTGTAGAAATATCAGCTCCCAGGACTCTCCTGTAGAAATATCAGCTCCCAGGACTCTCCTCCTATTTCCACTCAGCGCTACAACAAGCACTGCAGCAGTAATGAATGAGGAGGAAAGTGTAGCTATAGGCTTGGGTTGTTGTTATTATTAGCGGCTTGGGTCTTTTTTAATATCGAGGAATATTTCACTTTCTCTGAATATGTACATGAGGCTCGAGTTTTGCCATCAGCTGGAAGACGGTGTCCCTATTTGGTCAGTGTCAGTGGAGGAAAGGGAGAGTGGAGGGATGTTGAGAGACGGACCCCTCAGTCTGCTGTTCTTATCCCTCCGCTGAGACTGACCATCAGATGCAGACACCATCAGCCCATTAAAATAAAAATAAAAAGGAAATTATTTAAATGTATGTTCACACAGCTGTGCCTCACAATTAATACATCAATGGATATATTACCGATCATATAGTCTTCCTCAAATTTTGAAATAATATTTTTTTGAAATGGCCCAAACAACAATGCATTGGCAGGGCAATTCAAGCAAAGCCAGTATGCGTTGATAATGCATTTCGGGCCAATAACTTACTGCACAAACCTAATGGCTACAGAACTGTTTTTAATTGGTTAATGTTGCATAGGTTTCCATTTTTTAAGTTATGTTAAAAAAAAATCTGAGCGGTAGATCTCGGCTTGCATTTTGACTCAAAGTGATCACTGTTCTAGAGTTTTCCCTGCTAGTTAACACTATCAACGTTTACCCTTTACTGTGGCAATTGTAATCGAATTTACATTTTTACATTTTAGTCATTTAGCAGACGCTCTTATCCAGAGCGACTTACAGTAGTGAATGCATACATTTCATACAATTTCATACATTTTATTTTTTCTGTGCGGGCCCCCCGTGGGAATCAAACCCACAACCCTGGCGTTGCAAACACCATGCTCTACCAACTGAGCTACTGGAAGGCCCGAATCAACGCAATATTAGCCACTTTCAATTCAACATACAGAAACAAAACTAACCATGCAACAGATTTTGTTGTAGGCAGAATGCATCCGAGTAGGATTCTATTGTAATGACATGCACTCTACACAGACCGGTGCAGAATAACCAATCAGAGCTGCAGTAGGACTATATGCAAATAGATCATTGCCATATATGGATCTGTGCCATTTACTTTGAACTGGACTGTGTTTACAGCATGAGCGGTCGTGAATAGATGCTCTTGTTTTGAGGTCAAAGCGAGAGCTGCATGTAGCCACATGTTGCTAGTTAGTGAGTTATTAGCCAAGTTTTAGATAATTTGTAGACAGCAATAGGGGAGTGATTGCTTCCTACAGCAGCACAAAACGTACATCTTTGGAAAGAGAGTCAGGTAAAAAGCTTTTTTTTGTCTTAAAGGGACAGTGTTGTATTTGAAACAGGCTTGAATAAGCTAAATAGCCAATAGGCAGAGGGTAGCATCATTTGTCTGATTCTCTGTAATAACGGTATGGGAATAATAATGAATTTTATTTTGTGAAGTGGTTTCTTGCATCAAACAACACAGCAACATGTTCAGTCACCTCCTTGTCTGAAGGACAAGTGGATCAACAGGGTAATGTCAAACCCTTCATGCTTTTTTCAAAAGTTTCATGGAATGTAGGCTGACATTGAACACAACACATTGGATGCTACCGTAGGCTGAATGATAGAACAGCTATTTCCCATGTTACAATTTTATGGGATTCATTTTCACCATTGTTTTTGATGGTAGGCCACTCTGGTAGGCCTACATTATGATCTAATAGCCAAAGTAGCCTACTTGGCCACTGTTAAAACTGTAACTTAAAGCAGGTACAGCCTCAGTGTTCACAGTAAAACTGTAACTTAAAGCGGGTACAGCCTCAGTGTTCACAGTAAAACTGTAACTTAAAGCAGGTACAGCCTCAGTGTTCACAGTAAACGTGTGCTGGAAGTTGCAGAGAATTTTCACAACGTTCAAGTTTGCGCTCAGCAGACCTGAAATTGCTCAGTGACCAAAAACATGAGAGGGTACATTGATCATGACAGCAGCAATTACACAGGAATCATCACAGAATCACAAATATGACAGAAATGATCAGCGGCCAAATTTGACCACTCTCTAGGTCAAATATTATACAGTACCTTGGTGGATCTGAAATGTATGTTTGAAGGTTTTCAAGAAACACAAGTTTTTACCAAAACAAATTATTCCTGTTATTGTGCTCTCTCAAAATTCATATGAGATGAATCGAGGCCTTTCACTGCGTAACCATGTTGAATAATGATTGTTGACCACAAGTGTATTTTCTTTATACCTTTATTTAACTAGGCAAGTCAGTTAAGAACAAATTTATATTTACAATGGCGGCCTTGTTCAGGGGCAGAACGACATCTTTTTACCTTGTCAGCTCAGGGATTCAATCTTGCAACCTTTCGTTTACTAGTCCAACGCACTAACTACTAGACTACCCTGCCTCCCCAAGGTTTTTCTGTTTTTACGTCGATCCTACTTCAACTCTGCCCACACAGCAGAGACTCACTTCAAGCAAGACAATATTTTAGACTAGTACAACAGTTGTTACCAAAATGTATTTTTTATTTTTATTGTGCTCATGTGAGAGAGACCATGGTCAATATGTTTGTATCGCATATTTCTACATGACAAAAGTCTCTCCTCAGCTCATCCTCGGGCTCTTTATCCAGCCTTAGGAAAGAGACATTAATGATAACCACTCTCCACATGAATGATAACCAGTCTCCACATGAATGATAACCAGTCTCCACATGAATGATAACCAGTCTCCACATTAATGATAACCAGTCTCCACATTAATGATAACCAGTCTCCACATTAATGATAACCAGTCTCCACATTAATGATAACCAGTCTCCACATTAGTGATAACCAGTATCCATATTAATGATAACCAGTCTCCACATTAGTGATAACCAGTCAAATAAAGACATATATTCTCATTGGTCTGCTTTAAAGAGGAAATATGCAGTTCGACTTATAAATCAACGATATATATATATATATACTCTATATATTCCCATTGATTCTTGAAGAATATGACGTATTGTAAAAACACAGGAGAGATGGTTTTCCATCCTCAGACCTTGACTGGCTACCACCTCTGACTGTCCCTCTCTAATAGAAAATAGAAGAAACCCTGCATGCCGTGATGACACAGCCCTCAACTCATTTTCCTCTATAGCACTATTTCCCCTTTTATGCCCTCTTTTTCCTCTTTACTTGTTCATTATTCAAACTCTCAGAGGTCACCATCTCTTTTCATTTCCTCTCAGTGGAGGCCTCTGTGTTTCGTTCAAACACTCCCCAGCCCCCCCCCCCGAGCCTCACAGATATCCCTCTGTCTGGAATGACCTCCTTAGCAGGGAAAGTGTCTGTCTTGTAGACGGCAGCGTTAGTATGTTAACTATCACACCTGTTAGTATGTTAACTATCACACCTGTTAGTATGTTAACTATCACACCTGTTAGTACGTTAACTATCACACCTGTTAGTAAGTTAACTATCACACCTGTTAGTAAGTTAACTATCACACCTGTTAGTGTGTTAACTATCACACCTGTTAGTATGTTAACTATCACACCTGTTAGTATGTCAACTATCACACCTGTTAGTATGTTAACTATCACACCTGTTAGTATGTTAACTATCACACCTGTTAGTATGTTAACTATCACACCTGTTAGTGTGTTAACTATCACACCTGTTAGTGTGTTAACTATCACACCTGTTAGTATGTTAACTATCACACCTGTTAGTGTGTTAACTATCACACCTGTTAGTATGTTAACTATCACACCTGTTAGTATGTTAACTATCACACCTGTTAATGTGTTAACTATCACACCTGTTAGTATGTTAACTATCACACCTGTTAGTGTGTTAACTATCACACCTGTTAGTGTGTTAACTATCACACCTGTTAGTGTGTTAACTATCACACCTGTTAGTATGTTAACTATCACACCTGTTAGTATGTTAACTATCACACCTGTTAGTATGTTAACTATCACACCTGTTAGTATGTTAACTATCACACCTGTTAGTATGTTAACTATCACACCTGTTAGTGTGTTAACTATCACACCTGTTAGTGTGTTAACTATCACACCTGTTAGCTATGTCTATTGTGTTACCAGCTGTGTGTGTGTGTGTGTGAGAGAGAGAGAGAGAGAGAGAGAGAGAGAGAGGGTGGGGGTGGCGAGAGTGAGAGAAAGAGAAATGTAGAATAAAGAACCTTGATTGGAAAGGCTTCTCTGACATTTATTTAAAAGGGTGTGTTGAAAACTACCACTCAGCAGCTAATTACCACCGTGATAGAACAGAGAAATAGAAAAGTGATTGATTAAAAGTTAAATCAAGACTGTATTGCCATTGTCATGCACTTATTTTTAAGTTAATTACAGTCACATACAAACTGAAAAAGCTAATTGGCTAATTCATCTGTGTGGGGGGTCGTTCTACAAAGTTATATGGAATTGTTTTAAGAAGGTCATACCAAGGATCATTTAGCTGTTTGATTTAGAATTTTAATATATATTGAAGGAAAAATAATAAAATAATAATACTAATATTTGATGGGAATGTGGATTTGGCCTTACTGCTATTAACCCATACAAAAGCATTTAATAACAGATTCACTACATGTAACAACAACAGATAGAACCCCCCAAAACAATCTAAAGGAAGTTTGTTCTAAAGTACAGTGGTTCTTCTTTTAAAAGTCACCTTGTAATCTCACCAGGCGCCATGTTGGAAGAACTAAGTCGGTCTATTGGAAGTCCTCCAATCGTTCACATGGCCGGCTGCATTTTGCTACAACTGGAAACTTCCGGAAGATTGCCCTTTATTTCGTTTTTTTAAGGACCCAGAAAATGGAGGCGGTGAGAAAACAATTAATTATTAGCTAGTTAGCTTGCTACAGAAACTTAGTGTGCAGGCTACCTCAGATGAGCTGCTAACGTAATGTTCGCTAGTTAGCTAACTGTATACTGTATAGCTAGCTAAGTGAATTAAATATCACCAGCTTGCTAACTTCATATTAGCTAGTTAGCTAGCTATCTTGATGTATTTATCATTGAAACTCGAAATGCATTCGAAGCTATGTACCTATCGAACAGCCATGGAAGAGGGTGAAAGGATTAGCTAGCACTTCCAGCTGTCAGAGAAGGGAGAGTAGGCTACTCTAGATAGGCCAGGTACCTTTCTAGGAGAACATTATGAAAATATTTGACAGTTCCAGTCCCTAGCGAGAAAAACTGAGGACAGAGACATTCTTCCCGCCAAAACTCCATCATCCAAAAGTGGGGAATTAAACAATATTTCTGTAATTCAAACAGTTGGAATGGTCCGTGGGTACTTAAAAAAAATAACTATTATGTCAGATCTGTTTTGGGATAACAGTATAACAACATAACTGTATCCCTGAATCTATATATTTCCCAGTTGTCAGGGTCACATCCAAATGTTGTGGAACTTATATGATTAAATATGATACTATTTGTGAGAAGATGTAATGTGAATTTAGCCTTCTAAATGAGAGAATAATTTTTTATATGAAGTCTTAACCAGTCAGTAACCACACCCACATAAAGCACAGACATTATGACAAAAAGAGGGAACGCCCCTTTTTCCATGAGTGCATAAATAGGACTCGTGACAAAATTTACATTAGGCCAACGAGACCGACTGCGTGAGCTAAAAGGTACGGACGGAATGGCTCTGAAACTCTGAAACTTTCAACAGAGAAGAAGAAAATCTCTACAAGACCATTCAGGCGGGCAGTGTGAACCGGACATCATGAATAGTTAGACTCTATAGACCAGCTACGTGCAGCACCAGCTGAATACGTTACAAATGGTTAAGACATCTACAAAACTAAAGACTACACATTCACAGTCTGCGGGTGTACATGTAAAATAGTCTAGGAAAACTTGACCGAAGACGAGAGACCAAAAAAAAAACGATTTCCTCTCACCACTCTATTCTAAGGAACAGAGCCGCTGAACAAGCAACGACTACAAAGGACATGGAGACTTCTGGTGGACAACCAGAGACTTACACAGCCAGAGACTTTCTGTCGACTGATTCTGCAGAAAATGGACTGGCGATTTCAACAGAGAGACAACAAAGGCATACAATCAAAAATATGTATTTTGCAATTATTTTCTAATGAACGGCCGTTCATGTGCAAAGTATTAGCATTTCCATGAGCGTAGTTGTGTGTACAATAGTGAAGTCCTTTGTCTTTTCTCCCGCTCTTTCTTACATGCCCCTCTCTTTTCATTTTGTGTAACAAGCCGTCATATCGGTTAAAACCTGTTAGGGACAGACGTTCCGCTAGCGGAAGGCCTCACCAATATCCAATGGTATAGAGTGGCGCGAATTACAAATACCTCAAAAATGCAAAAACTTCAATTTTTCAAACATATGACTATTTTACACCATTTTAAAGACAAGACTCTCCTTTATCTAACCACATTGTCCGATTTCAAAAAGGCATTACAACGAAAGCAAAACATTAGATTATGTCAGGAGAGTACCCTCCCAAAAATAATCACACAGCCATTTTCAAAGCAAGCATATATGTCACAAAAACCAAAACCACACCTAAATGCAGCACTAACCTTTGATGATCTTCATCAGATGACACTCCTAGGACATTATGTTATACAATACATGCATGTTTTGTTCAATCAAGTTCATATTTATATCAAAAACCAGTTTTTTACATTAGCATGTGATTTTCAGAACTAGCATACCCACCGCAAACTTCCGGTGAATTTACTAAATTACTCACGATAAACGTTCACAAAAAACATAACAATTATTTTAAGAATTATAGATACAGAACTCCTTTATGCAATCGCGGTCTCAGATTTTAAAATAGCTTTTCGGCGAAAGCACATTTTGCAATATTCTGAGTACATAGCCCGGCCATCACGGCTAGCTAATTTGACACCCACCAAGTTTGGCCCTCACCAAACTCAGATTTACTATAAGAAAAATTGGATTACCTTTACTGTTCTTCGTCAGAATGCACTCCCAGGACTTCTACTTCAACAACAAATGTTGTTTTGGTTCGAAATAATCCATAGTTATATCCAAATAGCTCCGTTTTGTTCATGCGTTCAAGTCACTATCCGAAGGGTGACGCGCCGGCGCATTTCGTGACAACAAATTTCAAAATATTCCACTATCGTACTTCGAAGCATGTCAAACGCTGTTTAAAATACATTTTTATGCTATTTTTCTCATAAAATAGCGATAATATTCCAACCGGGCGACGTTGTGTTCATTCAAACACTGAAAGAAAAAAATTTAGTCGTCTCGTGCACGCGCGCCTCAGTGTCATTGTTCTCAGAAGGACCACTCACAAAAAACCCTGCTGTTTTTCGCCCAGAGACTGGAGAGCTCTCATTCCACTTTCTGGCGCCTTCCTAGAGCCAATGGAAGCCTTAGAAAATGTCACGTTACAGCAGAGATGCTGTATTTTTGATAGAGATGCCCTAGAAGGAGAACAAATTGTCGGACAGGGCACTTCCTGTATAGAATCTTCTCAGGTTTTGGCCTGCCATATGAGTTCTGTTATACTCACAGACACCATTCAAACAGTTTTAGAAACTTTTGAGTGTTTTCTATCCAAATCTATTAATTATATGCATATTCTAGTTTCTGGGCAGGAGTAGTAACCAGATTAAATCGGGTACGTTTTTTATCCGGCCGTGAAAATACTGCCCCCTATCCCAAACAGGTTAAGTCCACTAGGGACCTTTCATTGCATTATGTAGTAATCAATGCGTAAGCTATTCTGTTTGTGTATATGTAATTCTGTGTGATTATTTAGTTATTTAGTAATTTAATAATGAAAACAATTTTATATCGCTGATTCATAATTTGTGGTAGGGATCATGCACATATCCAAGGATTTTGCGACATTCAGAATGAGACTGATACAGTAGAAGTTAACAATTAATTAATGACTGATTGATGACTGAAACGTAAGAGAACCTTATATATTTTAGAGTTAATTCAGAAAATGGTAACTCATTAAATAAACTTTTTCCATGGTGCCCCAAGATTGCTAATGAGTTACAGGATTAATTTAATCATTGTAATCATTTAACATAGTTTATCGATTTGATAAAACAGTCGTTATAACATGAATGATAGTAAAGACACAACAGTCCTGTTGAAAAACAAAATATAGTCCTACTAAGGGCAAACCAGATAAGATGGCGTTTCTCTGCAGAATGCTGTGGTAGCCATGCTGGTTAAGTGTGCCTTGAATTCTAAATCAATCACAGACAGTGCCACCAGCAGAGCACCTTCACACCTCCTCCTCCATGCTTCACAGTGGAAACCACACATGCGGAGATCATCTGTTCACCTACTCTGCGTCTCACAAAGACACGGTGGTTGGAACCAAACATCTCAAATTTGGACTCACCAGACCAAAGGACAGATTTCCACCAGTCTAATGTCCATTGCTTGTGTTTCTTGGCCAAAGCAAGTCTCTTCTTATTATTGGTGTCCTTTAGTAGTGGTTTCTTTGCTGAAATTCGACAGTGAAGGCTTGATTCGTGCAGTGTACTCTAAACAGTTTATGTTGAGATGTCTGTTACTTGAACTCTGTGAAGGATTTATTTGGGCTGCAATCTGAGGCTGGTAACTCTAATGAACTTATCCTCTGCAGCAGAGGTAACTCTGGGTCTTCCTTTCCTGTGGCGGTCCTCGTGAAAGCCAGTTTCATTATTGCGCTTGATAGTTTTTGCAACTGCACTTGAAGAAACTTTCAAAGTTCTTAACATTTTCCGGATTGACTGACCTTCATGTCTTAAAGTAATGATGGACTGTTTCTCTTTGCTTATTTGAGCTGTTCTTGCCATAATATGGACTTGGTCTTTTACCAAATAGGGATATCTTCTGTATACCACGCCTACCTTGTCACAACACAACTCAAATGCGTTAAGAAGGAAAGAAATTCAAAAAATTTACTTTTAACAAGTCACACATGTTAATTGAAATGCATTCCAGGTGACTACCTCATGAAGCTGGTTGAGAGAATGCCAAGGGTGTGCAAAGCTGTCATCTTGTTGTAGGGAGGCTACTTTGAAGTACAGTATCTCAAATATTAAATATATTTTGATTTATTTTAGAACTTTTTTGGTTACTACATGATTCCATGTGTGTTATTTCATAGTTTTGATGTCTTCACTATTATTCTACAATGTAGAAAATATTAAAAATAAAGGAAAACCCTTGAATGAGTAGGTGTGTCCAAACTTTTGACTGGTACTGTACGTGTTCGTGAGAGTCTCACCTTTCATATTAGTCTGTTGCCCAAACTGTTTGGACAAGATATCCCTACGTTAACCTGACAGATTTTTATGGGGATTGTTTTATTATGCTAATTAGATTGCCGCGGCGGAGCACACATCGACCTAAGGGAGTTAAGCTAGAAACGTCAATCAATCTTTAAAACGTGCACTGGAATATTGTGTTCTTATACAACTTTTTCGATATATATTTGATACTTTTTCAACTATTAAACTTTTTGTCCTCCTCCCAATTTCATGGGATTTCCTCAACATTCTATAGGTCCCGTTGTGACATCATCACTTCCAACAGTTACGTTCACTGTAATTGCAACAATGTAACTTCGACAGAATCCCGTGTCTGAAAACACAAATAAACAACATCTAATTCTGAGCCTATGGTCTAAGCTACAACACAGTGAGGTCAGGCCATATGCTGCGAGCTAAAGCCAACAACCAATCAACCATAAAGATGAATGTAAACGGAATGGTAATTTGACTTTAGGATTTTCTCATATATCTAATATATTCCAGGTTTGTCCGGAAAATGTGTGTTGGAAAGGTTATCTGGGAATATAAAGTGAACGGTGTATAAATATAGTTGATTAAATTACATAAGCCTATGTTAACTACTAGTGCCTCCCTCTACCTCTAATGGCCTTTTCCCAGATGTCTGTCGTTATTAATAGCTGCTGAATGTATAAAATACTAGCTGTGTGTACAAAACATTAGGAACACCTTCCTAATACTGAGCTACAATCACAGTGGTCTAGTCCCCCCCAATGTTGAAGTGGAACCACAGGGGTCTAGTCCCCCCCAATGTTGAAGTGGAACCACAGTGGTCTAGTCCCCCCAATGCTGAAGTGGAACCACAGTGGTCTAGTCCTCTCAATGTTGAAGTGGAACCACAGTGGTCTAGTCCCCCCAATGTCGAAGTGGAACCACAGTGGTCTAGTCCCCCCAATGTCGAAGTGGAACCACAGTGGTCTAGTCCCCCCAATGTTGAAGTGGAACCACAGTGGTCTAGTCCCCCCAATGTCGAAGTGGAACCACAGTGGTCTAGTCCCCCCAATGTTGAAGTGGAACCACAGTGGTCTAGTCCCCCCAATGTCGAAGTGGAACCACAGTGGTCTAGTCCCCCCAATGTTGAAGTGGAACCACAGTGGTCTAGTCCCCCCAATGTTGAAGTGGAACCACAGTGGTCTAGTCCCCCCAATGTCGAAGTGGAACCACAGTGATCTAGTCCCCCCAATGTTGAAGTGGAACCACAGTGGTCTAGTCCCCCCAATGTTGAAGTGGAACCACAGTGGTCTAGTCCCCCCAATGTTGAAGTGGAATCACAGTGGTCTAGTCCCCCCAATGTTGAAGTGGAACCACAGTGGTCTAGTCCCCCCAATGTTGAAGTGGAACCACAGTGGTCTAGTCCCCCCAATGTTGAAGTGGAACCACAGAGGTCTAGTCCCCCCAATGTTGAAGTGGAACCACAGTGGTCTAGTCCCCCCAATGTTGAAGTGGAACCACAGTGGTCTAGTCCCCCCAATGTTGAAGTGGAACCACAGTGGTCTAGTCCCCCCAATGTTGAAGTGGAACCACAGTGGTCTAGTCCCCCCCAATGTCGAAGTGAAACCACATAATTCTCTCAGAGCCTTCCTTATAGAACAGTCATCCAGTGTTAGTAGTGACTTTGGTCTCTTTCTCTTCTGCTTAGTTCAGCTGGACTGGGTGGAGAGAGGAGATAAAAGGAGATAAAATATGAACTGCTGCTGAGAGGTTTACAGGAGGAATCACAACCCTAATGAAATGTCTCCTAATGAGAGCAGAGGGCAGAGGGCAGGTGAAGTCAGGACACCAAGGTCACAGAAGGACAGGATGAGGGAACTAAAAAGACAGAGAGTTTAGGTTCGTAGAAAAACATTTCAGGTGTGAGTTGATAATAGTCGTACTGAAACAGGATACGGTATTAAATGTTTCTTCTTCGTATTCATCATCCAGCACCACCCCAACATTTTAGAAATGTCCCTTTAAGGATAAAGTATGAAGGATAAAGTATTACAGGTTTAACTGGGTTTCTTGGTAAGCAAATTAAAAGAAATTAGTTGGATATTTAAAATCGAACAAAAAATTTATTTTAGAAATATGCTTTGTTTATTCTTAAATATTGTATTCACGTATCCCCCCATATTCTCCTTCTCCCCCTCTTCCCTCCTTCTCCCCCTCTCTCCCCCTCTCTCCCCCTCTCTCCCCTCCTTATCCCCCTCTCTCCCCTCCTTCTCCCCCTGTTCCCTCCTTCTCCCCCTCCCTCCCCCCCTCTCTCCCCCTCTCTCCCCTCCTTCTCCCCCTCTCTCCCCTCCTTCTCCCCCCTCTCTCCTCCTTCTCCCCCTCAGTGTATACCAGGTGGTGGTAGAAGAGGAGAGGCCTCGGAGGGCGAGGAGGGGTGCGGTTGAGATTCTCCGCTGTTACCCTGTCCCCATCCACTTCCAGAACTCCACGGTCCTAAACTCCCAGTACTACTTCACAGCTGAGTTCCCAGCCGTGGGGCTACAGGCTCCTCAACCCTTCACTGTGGGAGACAACAAGACCTACGGTGGTTACTGGAACGCCCCCCTACTGCCTCAGAAGAGCTACAGCATCTACTACCAGGCTGTCAGCACGGCTAACGGGGTGGGTACCTCTACTAGGGATATTAAGGTATTGGTGTGGGTGTTAATGGTTGTTCTAGTGGTATTATGGTAATGGATACTGGAACGCCCCCCTACTGCCCCAGAAGAGCTACAGCATCTACTACCAGGCTGTCAGCACGGCTAACGTGGTGGGTACCTCTACTAGGGATATTACGGTATTGGTATGGCAGGGCTCCAGACTAACATTTTCCCCTGGTGGTACTGGTGCCACTAACTTTTTCAGATGGTGGCACCAACACCATAATTTGGTGACCCCC
This sequence comes from Salmo salar, assembly GCF_965601325.2. Taxonomy (NCBI): domain Eukaryota; kingdom Metazoa; phylum Chordata; class Actinopteri; order Salmoniformes; family Salmonidae; genus Salmo; species Salmo salar. Next base: position 51,203,274 of record NC_138304.1, read on the forward strand.
CCCCCCCAAAAAAAAATGGAAATTAGCGGTTTCACACAATAGAAACATATGTCATTATCTTACTCCTTATAAGGCACTGCATCTCAGTGCTTGAGGCATCACTACAGACACCCTGGTTTGATATCCAGGCTGTATACCAACCGGCCGTGATTGGGAGTCCCATAGGGTGGCGCACAATTGGCCCAGCGTCGTCCGGGTTTGGCCGGTGAAGGCCGTCATTGTAAATAAGAATGTGTTCTTAAACAGATTTTTGATTAGTCCACATTTTTAAAAACAGCTTGAAAAATGATGCTTTATTTAAAGTCGAAATGATAGACTGACAGCTGACTTTAGGGACTGTAGTGTGAGGTGATAGACTGTAGTGTTAGGTGATAGACTGTAGTGCGTGGTGATAGACTGTAGTGTGTGGTGATAGACTAGTGTTAGGTGATAGACTGTAGTGTTAGGTGATAGACTAGTGTTAGGTGATAGACTGTAGTGTGAGGTGATAGACTGTAGTGTTAGGTGATAGACTGTAGTGTGTGGTGATAGACTGTAGTGTTAGGTGATAGACTGTAGTGTGTGGTGATAGACTGTAGTGTTAGGTGATAGACTGTAGTGTGAGGGGATAGACTGTAGTGTGAGGTGATCGACTGTAGTGTTAGGTGATAGACTGTAGTGTGAGGTGATAGACTGTAGTGTGAGGTGATAGACTGTAGTGTGAGGTGATAGACTGTAGTGTTAGGTGATAGACTGTAGTGTGAGGTGATAGACTGTAGTGTGAGGTGATAGACTGTAGTGTGAGGTGATAGACTGTAGTGTGTGGTGATAGACTGTAGTGTTAGGTGATAGACTAGTGTTAGGTGATAGACTGTAGTGTTAGGTGATAGACTGTAGTGTGAGGTGATAGACTGTAGTGTGAGGTGATAGACTGTAGTGTGAGGTGATAAACTGTAGTGTGTGGTGATAGACTGTAGTGTTAGGTGATAGACTAGTGTTAGGTGATAGACTGTAGTGTGAGGGGATAGACTGTAGTGTTAGGTGATAGACTGTAGTGTTAGGTGATAGACTGTAGTGTGTGGTGATATACTGTAGTGTTAGGTGATAGACTGTAGTGTTAGGTGATAGACTGTAGTGTGAGGTGATAGACTGTAGTGTTAGGTGATAGACTGTAGTGTGTGGTGATAGACTGTAGTGTTAGGTGATAGACTGTAGTGTGAGGTGATAGACTGTAGTGTGAGGTGATAGCCTGTAGTGTTAGGTGATAGACTGTAGTGTGTGTTGATAGACTGTAGTGTGTGGTGATAGACTGTAGTGTTAGGTGATAGACTGTAGTGTGTGGTGATAGACTGTAGTGTGTGGTGATAGACTGTAGTGTGAGGTGATAGACTGTAGTGTTAGGTGATAGACTGTAGTGTGTGGTGATATACTGTAGTGTTAGGTGATAGACTGTAGTGTTAGGTGATAGACTGTAGTGTGAGGTGATAGACTGTAGTGTTAGGTGATAGACTGTAGTGTGTGGTGATAGACTGTAGTGTGTGGTGATAGACTGTAGTGTTAGGTGATAGACTGTAGTGTGAGGTGATAGACTGTAGTGTTAGGTGATAGACTGTAGTGTGTGGTGATAGACTGTAGTGTTAGGTGATAGACTGTAGTATGTGGTGATAGACTGTAGTGTGTGGTGATAGACTGTAGTGTGAGGTGATAGACTGTAGTGTGAGGTGATAGACTGTAGTGTTAGGTGATAGACTGTAGTGTGTGGTGATAGACTGTAGTGTTAGGTGATAGACTGTAGTGTTAGGTGATAGACTAGTGTTAGGTGATAGACTGTAGTGTGAGGGGATAGACTGTAGTGTTAGGGGATAGACTAGTGTTAGGTGATAGACTGTAGTGTTAGTGTTAGGTGATAGACTGTAGTGTGTGGTGATAGACTGTAGTGTTAGGTGATAGACTGTAGTGTTAGGTAATAGACTGTAGTGTGAGGGGATAGACTGTAGTGTTAGGTGATAGACTGTAGTGTTAGGTGATAGACTAGTGTTAGGTGATAGACTGTAGTGTGTGGTGATAGACTGTAGTGTTAGGTGATAGACTGTAGTGTTAGGTAATAGACTGTAGTGTGAGGGGATAGACTGTAGTGTTAGGTGATAGACTGTAGTGTTAGGTGATAGACTAGTGTTAGGTGATAGACTGTAGTGTGTGGTGATAGACTGTAGTGTTAGGTGATAGACTGTAGTGTTAGGTGATAGACTGTAGTGTTAGGTGATAGACTGTAGTGTGTGGTGATAGACTGTAGTGTTAGGTGATAGACTGTAGTGTTAGGTAATAGACTGTAGTGTGAGGGGATAGACTGTAGTGTTAGGTGATAGACTGTAGTGTTAGGTGATAGACTAGTGTTAGGTGATAGACTGTAGTGTTAGGTGATAGACTGGAGGGATGGAGGTGGTGGTGGTTGGTGGTGGTGGTGGTGATGGTGATGGTGGTGGTTGTGGTTGTGGTTGTTGTGGTGGTGGTTGTGGTGGTGGTGGTGATGGTGGTGGTGATGGTGGTGGTGATGGTTGTTGTGGTGGTGGTTGTGGTGGTGGTGATGGTGGTGGTGGTCGTGGTGGTGATGTTGGTGGTGGTTGTGGTGGTGGTGGTGGTCGTGGTGGTGGTGGTGGTTGTGCTGGTCGTGGTTGTGCTGGTCGTGGTTGTGATTGTGGTGATGGTGGTGGTGGTTGTTGTGGTGATGGTGGTAGTGGTTGTTGTGATGTGGTGGTGGTGGTTGTGGTGATGGTGGTAGTGGTTGTTGTGATTTGGTGTTGGTGGTGGTTGTGGTGATGATGGTGGTGGTTGTGGTGATGGTGGTGGTGGTGGTGGCTGTGGTGGTGGTGATGGCTGTGGTGGTGATGTGGTTGTGGTGGTGGTGGTGGTGGTGGCTGTGGTGGTGGTGGTGGTGGTGGTGGTAGTGGTGGTGGTGGTGGTTGTTGTGGTTGTGGTGGTGGTGGTGGTGGTGGTTGTTGTGGTGGTGGTGGTGGTAGTGGTGGTGGTGGTGGTTGTGCTGGTCGTGGTTGTGCTGGTCGTGGTTGTGATTGTGGTGATGGTGGTGGTGGTTGTTGTGGTGATGGTGGTAGTGGTTGTTGTGATGTGGTGGTGGTGGTTGTGGTGATGGTGGTAGTGGTTGTTGTGATGTGGTGGTGGTGGTGGTGGTTGTGGTGATGGTGGTAGTGGTTGTTGTGATTTGGTGGTGGTGGTGGTTGTGGTGATGATGGTGGTGGTTGTGGTGATGGTGGTGGTGGTGGTGGCTGTGGTGGTGGTGATGGCTGTGGTGGTGATGTGGTTGTGGTGGTGGTGGTGGTGGTGGCTGTGGTGGTGGTGGTGGTGGTGGTGGTAGTGGTGGTGGTAGTGGTGGTGGTGGTGGTTGTTGTGGTTGTGGTGGTGGTGGTGATGGTGGTGGTGGTGGTGGTGGTGGTGGTAGTGGTGATGATGGGGAATGGTATTATTAGGCAGGTTCAACAACAACAGTGTCGTGGATTGTTCAGAGTGCAGCCTCTTTCCTCTCTAGCTCCTCTCTCCATCATCAAGTGGCACTTAGCTCTCCTCCTCCTCTCCTCCACTCCTCCTCTCCTCCTCTCCGGCTCTCTACAAAGCAAAGCTAAGCAGTGACAGAGAGTTCAATGGTGACTTGAAGAGATCTGGTCCAGAATGAAAATGGACCTTAAACAGGGTGCTTAAGGAGTTACCACACGTCTTAGATAGAGAGGATAGAGAGATAGAGGGGGAGAGAGACAGAGAGAAATGTTAGAAAGAGAGACAGACAGAGAGACAGAGAGAGATGTTAGAGAGAGAGAGAGACAGACAGAGAGAGAGACAGACAGAGAGATGTTAGAGAGACAGACAGAGATAAATGTTAGAGAGAGAGAGAGAGAGAGATATGTTAGAGAGCTGGAGAAGAGAACAGAGACAACACATGACAGAGGGAGGATTAAGGAGTTTACTCTCTGAAGAAAGTGTATTTCTCATTCCAAAACTTTCTAGGGTGAATTGGAGTACAGTAATCAATTATTACAATCACGATCAAAACATTCCATCTGGGCCTTTGCTAACTGAATTAGGTGTACTAATGCAGCATCACAGACAGTAGGCTCTCCAGGAATGAAGTTGAAGAACCCTGCTACTGTAGTCTGGAAGCTGTCAAAGTATTTTAGAAATTAAGAGCCTCCAATAGTTCAGAAACAGTAGAAACCACGTTGTCAACATCTATCGATGGTGTTTCACAGTGTGTCCATGAAGTGGTGTGAACACCAACGTTATCATAATCAAACTGGCACGGCTGTTACAGGTTTTGGCTTTTTCTCTCGATTGCGTTTTCTATTTTCGAGGGTCTTCTTCTTTTTTTGGAGGGGGGGGGGGGATTTTGGTCGGTGGATCGCATCCGACTTTTAGGTGCTTACACGACACATACTGTACTGGTGTTTGACGCCATTCTCTGCCTTCTCTGCCTACCAAATTGGGGAAAGGGAAAATTGCTCTGCCAACTAGTAAAACCCTCTAAAAAAAAAACTTTAAAAAAACACCAGCCATTCCACTGTTTAATCCTGTCTAGTCCTACTCCAGACCAACGGTCCTATTTCAAGGTTGATTGTCTTTTGGGTGTGGCATACTGATTGGAATCATCCTCGTTGGTCAGGATGTGTTTGCACCTGTTGTCCTCGTTAGTAAGAAGGCGTTTCTTCTGTGCAGACACAGCTGATATTTAAGAGCTATTGGCTCAGTGCTCCCCGTGTTGGTAGAACACAGCGCTTCCAAACACCAGGGTTGTGGGTTTGAATCCCACGGGGGACCAGTACAAAACTGAATGCACTCACTCTACTGTAAGTCGCTCTGGATAAGAGTGATTGCTAAATGTACAAGAAATGAAAGGCTTCTGTTGTAAAAACAGATGTTGGAAGAGATACACCTTGTGTTTAGCGTGTTCCCTTTACGTTGTTGAACGGAGCCTTTACCTGTATTTCTCCTGTTCTTTATGTTGTTGAACGGAGCCTTTACCTGTATTTCTCCTGTTCTTTACGTTGTTGAACGGACCTGTATTTCTCCTGTTCTTTATGTTGTTGAACGGACCTGTATTTCTCCTGTTCTTTACGTTGTTGAATGGAGCCTTTACCTGTATTTCTCCTGTTCTTTACGTTGTTGAACGGACCTGTATTTCTCCTGTTCTTTATGTTGTTGAACGGACCTGTATTTCTCCTGTTCTTTACGTTGTTGAATGGAGCCTTTACCTGTATTTCTCCTGTTCTTTATGTTGTTGAACGGAGCCTTTACCTGTATTTCTCCTGTTCTTTACGTTGTTGAACGGACCTGTATTTCTCCTGTTCTTTATGTTGTTGAACGGACCTGTATTTCTCCTGTTCTTTACGTTGTTGAATGGAGCCTTTACCTGTATTTCTCCTGTTCTTTATGTTGTTGAACGGAGCCTTTACCTGTATTTCTCCTGTTCTTTACGTTGTTGAACGGAGCCTTTACCTGTATTTCTCCTGTTCTTTACGTTGTTGAACGGACCTGTATTTCTCCTGTTCTTTACGTTGTTGAATGGAGCCTTTACATGTATTTCTCCTGTTCTTTATGTTGTTGAACGGAGCCTTTACCTGTATTTCTCCTCTTCTTTACGTTGTTGAACGGAACCTTTACCTGTATTTCTCCTGTTTGCTCCACCCACTTCTCCATTCTAAGTTAGTGTGGGTACATTTTTCTTAGTTTGTCTGATATCAAGTCCAGTCGGTGTTTTTTTAAAAAGCCCAGCCCATCCCAGTGGGTGTCCATGGTGGGATCTTTTATGACCCAACTAGAGTTGCTTGGCCACCACTTAGTAGAACCCCCCCCCCATGACGTTTTTAAAACCCGACCGGTTTTGTTTTGGTTTTCAATGGCTCATTTGTTAGTTCCCTTCTGTTGAGCGACGTTCACCTTCTTATTGGTGAACGTTAACGCAAGGAATCTCTTCTTTAGTCATCACAGATTTAAAAAAACTTAGATCCTCTGAAGGGGGCCAGGAAGTTACAACAGTCCTCAGAGGTGTAAGAATAACTAGGAGTATTAAACGAGGGTGTTTGATAGTTGGGACTTCTTCTTCTCTTTGCTCTAACTGTCAAGGAAGTCCTGATGTTTTGAATAACACGGCTCAGCGTTAACATCCACTCCAGCCGTTAACTCTCATGTTCAATCTCACCACTGTACTGACTGACTAATTCAATGTTGGAATTGTTCAGTAGACTTACGATTTATAACATGTGATGAAAATTGATGTGGACCAAGGTCCAACAGAAACACTGAGGCAGGGGAGCGGATTGAGTAGTGAATGAATGAATTGGTTAATTGGATCGTCTCATTGTTAATGTGACATATTTTGTTAAATGAATGTGCCTACTGCAACACACACACGCACACACTACGTTCTTTTCATGGCCTTCTCGCTCTCTCTTCTCTCCTGTCTGTCTATTGGTCGATGTTGAAGAGTTCACACACAGGGACAGTGCGGTGTGTGCGTGCTAGTATGCGTGTGTTTCTGCGTGGGCACACCCCCCCCCCCCCCCCCCACACACACACACCCACACACACCCCCCCACACACACACAGCTAACTGTTCTTTTGATCTTCTTTCTGTCTTGTCACACAGGAGACCAAGATTGACTGTGTCCGAGTCGCCACCAAAGGTAGGACCACACCAAGTCACATGTACACGTCCCTGAATCCACGCGGTTCACTGAGGACGTCGACGACGTCATGTCTAGTATTCTAACGTGACCTACACACCTTTATTAAAGAGCTGACAACATGAACTAGTTAGAACAACAGTCTTTATGTAGGTAGCCTTGAAATAAAGTGTTGGCAAACAAAGAAACAGCATGGCACACCCTCACACGGGCCAGACAAGTGTTTTCACACGTCTCAGAAACACTGTTTTCCCTTCAAGCACTGTTATTCAGCTCGTCACGCGGGCACACACACACGTTGTTATTCAGCTCGTCACACACACACACACACACACACACACACACACACACACACACACACACACACACACACACAGACCCACATTGTTATTCAGCTTGTCTTGCTGGTCCAGACATTAAGGTGATGCAGCTTAAACACTATTGATCAGGAGAGGGATTGATAATGCCGGGGGGGGGGGGGGGGAGATGGGATTGGTCATATTCTCACGTGCACACACAGACTTATCCAACCACACACAGGCTTCACACGCACACAGACACACATGAACACACAGACACATTGGCTACACACAGCTCAGTGAAGCCCTACAATAGTAAATCTCAGCCTCATTCCTCTCGTTAGATTAACAAGGCCTGCCGCTTAGTCAACAGCAACGGTCAGAATTGGTACATCGAGTGATAATCAAGTTGACCTGAAAGAGATGGTCAAGCAGCTAACTGCACAAGGTTGAGAGAGCTAACGACAACACGCATTAGGTGAAATAGACTGAAACGGTCATGTAAAGTCACGTGTAACACGTTAGCCTAGAGGTTAAGGTTCAGATACAGCTCTTTTTTTAAAATTAACAAACAAGGAATTACATGATTATCTTCTGTAACAATGAGAGTTTCTTTTTTTTTCATTAATGTTGCCTGGTGACTGAGATTTTGTTTGTATGGCTATTTTGAGTTTCCGTGTGGCCTCTCTGTTTCTCTCTCTCCCCTCTCGCTCCCTCCTCGCTCACTCTCCCCTCCTGCTCTCTCTGTCTCTCTCCCCCCTCTCCCTCCCTCCCCTATCTCCTTTTACCTCACCCCCCGTCTGCATGGACACTGTGTGCCCTCTTTCTATCTCTCTCTTTCTCTCTCTTTCTCTCTGCATGGACACTGTGCCTCCTCCTTCCTCTCTCTCTCTCTACATGGACACTGTGCCTCCTTCCTCTCTCTCTCTCTGCATGGACACTGTGCCTCCTCTCAGCTGCCATACTGGTGACTCAGCTCACTACTCCGTACATCCGCATCGCGCCTGCGGCTGGTGACGACCAACTAACAGGTTAGACTCTCTGCTCAACCCATCTCTGGAGCAGCCATTTCCTGCATCACCTACATGTATGAGACATCATGGGGGGGTTGTTAATAACATGAATTTGTTGACTCTGCCCAGCCCTTTGCCTTTATTCTGTCTGTCTCGATTACTCCGTCCGACAGGCTAGCTTCTCGGTCTGTCCTAATTACTCTGTCCGACAGGCTAGCTTCTCTGTCTGTCCTGATTACTCCGTCCGGCAGGCTAGCTTCTCGGTCTGTCCTAATTACTCCGTCCGGCAGGCTAGCTTCTGTCAGTCTCGATTACTCCGTCCGACAGGCTAGCTTCTCTGTCTGTCCTGATTACTCCGTCCGACAGGCTAGCTTCTCGGTCTGTCCTAATTACTCCGTCCGGCAGGCTAGCTTCTGTCAGTCTCGATTACTCCGTCCGACAGGCTAGCTTCTCTGTCTGTCCTGATTACTCCGTCCGGCAGGCTAGCTTCTGTCAGTCTCGATTACTCCGTCCGACAGGCTAGCTTCTCGGTCTGTCCTGATTACTCTGTCCGACAGGCTAGCTTCTCGGTCTGTCCTAATTACTCCGTCCGACAGGCTAGCTTCCTGGTCTGTCCTAATATCTCTGTCTGACAGGCTAGCTTCCTGGTCTGTCCTAATATCTCTGTCTGACAGGATAGTATAGTCTAGCTCAGTATATTGCAGGGAGACACCCACCAGATGCACATTTTAGTTCTAGCCCAGCACTAATTAACACACCTGTTTCAAATAAGCAACTAATCAAGCCTTTGATTATTTTAATAATGTGTTTATTGCTGGGCTAGATCAAATCCTAGTGTAGCTACAAGGGCTGGGTAGAGTGTCCTATGGTGAAACATCCTAACACTATAACACCTGTCCTATGGTGAAGCATCCTAACAGTATAACAGCTGTCCTATGGTGAAACATCCTAACAGAATTCCAGTATAACACCTGTCCTATGACGAAGCATCCGAACAGAATTCCAGTATACACCTGTCCTATGATGAAGCATCCTAACAGTATAACACCTGTCCTATGGTGAAGCATCCTAAACCCTATAACACCTGTCCTATGATGAAGCATCTGAACAGCATAACACCTGTCCTATGGGGAAGCATCCTAACACTATAACACATGTCCTATGGTGAAGCATCCTAACAGTATAACACCTGTCCTATGGATCCTAACAGTATAACACCTGTCCTATGGTGAAGCATCCTAACAGAATTCCAGTATAACACCTGTCCTATGATGAAGCATCCTAACGATATTAAACCTGTCCTATGGTGAAGCATCCTAACAGAATTCCAGTATAACACCTGTCCTATGATGAAGCATCCTAACGATATTAAACCTGTCCTATGGTGAAGCATCCTAACAGAATTCCAGTATAACACCTGTCCTATGATGAAGCATCCTAACGATATTAAACCTGTCCTATGGTGAAGCATCCTAACAGTATAACACCTGTCCTATGGATCCTAACAGTATAACACCTGTCCTATGATGAAGCATCCTAACAGAGTTTCAGTATAACACCTGTCCTATGGTGAAGCATCCTAACAGTATAACACCTGTCCTATGGTGAAGCATCCTAACAGTATAAGACCTGACCTATGGTAAAACATCCTAACAGAGTTTCAGTACTTCCTCATTTAATGTGTTAAAGTGAATCCGTTTGAATGAATATGTCTCATGATATATTCCATGAGATTTTAGTGACCTGTAGCATTGACAGAACGAAGCATATCAGCTATAATAATGTATTGTGTTCCTCATGATATACAGTAGATCTGATTTGCTTCTAACAGTACCAAAAATTAGAACATGGTAGAAATAGTTTTAGTTACTCAGCTCCGTGGTCCTGGAATTCTCTTTTGAACATTTTAAAATGTGACGATCTAGTTTCGTTGGCGGAGTTTAAACACTTGATCGATGTATATATTATAGAAGAGTGTAATTGTTTTTAGTCAAGATGTTTGTGTTTTTAAATGTTTTTGTTGTACTGTATGTGTGTTTATAGTTTTGTTTAATGTTGTGTGAGTGTATGTAATTTGGTTTGTCTGAAACGTTGTTCCCCTTGCTGCAATTGGATCAGGTCTCTGTTGGAAAATAGATATTTATCTCAATGAGAATAAACCTGTATAAATAAAAAAATCTAGCTACATGTATCTACCCTTACATCTGACACCAATATCCCTGTCTCCGTTCTCTGTGTGGACTGACAATCCTCCCGAGTTGGCGTAGCGGTCTAAGGCACTACATCTCAGTGCTACAGGCGTCACTACAGACACCCTGGTTCAAATCCAGGCTGTATCACAACCGGCCGCGATTGGGAGTCCCATAGGGTGGCGCACAATTGGTCCAGCATCGTCCGGGTTTGGCCGGGGTAGGCCGTCATTGTAAATAAGAATTTGTTCTTAACTGATTTGCCTAGTGGATAAAATTACAAACATGGACCTAGTTGGACACTGTAGACCAGGGATTCTCTCCATATATATTTATCTTGATCGTTCTCTCTCTCTCCCTCCCTCTCTCTCTCCCTCTCTCTCTCTCTCTCTCTCTCTCTCTCTCTCTCTCTCTCTCTCTCTCCCTCTCTCCCTCTCTCCCTCCCTGTCAGACTAGTCTGTAGTTATCAGATTGTCCTGGAAAAGAGAAAACCTTTCAATCAGTGCAAGTTGATAGTGAATCGTTCACACCGGTGTTGTTTCCTACCATTCTGAATTAAACATCTATATTTGAATCTAATCAACGTGTTAGATGGAGAGAACATGTCAATCACACACACACACAGAGAGAGAGAGAATAAACCCAGTCAAGCAAAGATTTATATCATAATGTATCATTCATTATGTATCCACAAGGCAGCTGACGTTTTAGACAGTTGGAATTCTAACTACGTTGTCGTTTTTCCTCAGACCCGAGGCTGCGTCCTACATTGCACCGCCTTTTTCCTATATAGTGCACTACTTTTGACCGTGGCCCAATAGGGGTTGACCCAAACCTGATTTGCTATAGGGATCTTCCTCATCTCGTCTATTAAAGATAGACCCCTAGACTGATACTAGAGGTGGAGGTGAGCAGGAGAGAATACCATCATTCTAAACAGGCCCAGAGAGTGATATTTACTGACTGTAGAATAGTTACCCTAAACAGGCCCAGAGAGGGATATTTAGTGACTGTAGAATAGTTACCCTAAACAGGCCCAGATAGTGATATTTAGTGACTGTAGAATACTGTATATTTACCCTAAACAGGCCCAGATAGTGATATTTAGTGACTGTAGAATAGTTACCCTAAACAGGCCCAGATAGTGATATTTAGTGACTGTAGAATACTGTATAGTTACCCTAAACAGGCCCAGATAGTGATATTTAGTGACTGTAGAATACTGTATAGTTACCCTAAACAGGCCCAGAGAGTGATATTTAGTGACTGTAGAATAGTTACCCTAAACAGGCCCAGAGAGTGATATTTAGTGACTGTAGAATACTGTATAGTTACCCTAAACAGGCCCAGATAGTGATATTTAGTGACTGTAGAATACTGTATAGTTACCCTAATCAGGCCCAGAGAGTGATATTTAGTGACTGTAGAATACTGTATAGTTACCCTAAACAGGCCCAGAGAGTGATATTTAGTGACTGTAGAATACTGTATAGTTACCCTAAACAGGCCCAGAGAGTGATATTTAGTGACTGTAGAATACTGTATAGTTACCCTAAACAGGCCCAGAGAGTGATATTTAGTGACTGTAGAATAGTTACACTAAACAGGCCCAGAGAGTGATATTTAGTGACTGTAGAATAGTTACCCTAAACAGGCCCAGAGAGTGATATTTAGTGACTGTAGAATACTGTATAGGTACCCTAAACAGGCCCAGATAGTGATATTTAGTGACTGTAGAATAGTTACCCTAAACAGGCCCAGAGAGTGATATTTAGTGACTGTAGAATACTGTATAGTTACCCTAATCAGGCCCAGAGAGTGATATTTAGTGACTGTAGAATAGTTACCCTAAACAGGCCCAGAGAGTGATATTTAGTGACTGTAGAATACTGTATAGTTACCCTAAACAGGCCCAGAGAGTGATATTTAGTGACTGTAGAATACTGTATAGTTACCCTAAACAGGCCCAGATAGTGATATTTAGTCACTGTAGAATAGTTACCCTAAACAGGCCCAGAGAGTGATATTTAGTGACTGTAGAATAGTTACACTAAACAGGCCCAGAGAGTGATATTTAGTGACTGTAGAATAGTTACACTAAACAGGCCCAGAGAGTGATATTTAGTGACTGTAGAATAGTTACACTAAACAGGCCCAGAGAGTGATATTTAGTGACTGTAGAATAGTTACACTAAACAGGCCCAGAGAGTGATATTTAGTGACTGTAGAATAGTTACCCTAAACAGGCCCAGAGAGTGATATTTAGTGACTGTAGAATACTGTATAGGTACCCTAAACAGGCCCAGATAGTGATATTTAGTGACTGTAGAATAGTTACCCTAAACAGGCCCAGAGAGTGATATTTAGTGACTGTAGAATACTGTATAGGTACCCTAAACAGGCTCACTTGCTAAGAGTATGGCATCTGTTTAAAGCTGTGGGTAGAAAAGACATCTCCATTTTTATGGAATGCCTATTTGAGATAGATAGGTTTACTAGCAGTTTACAGGCCTATTTGAGAGACCTTGAAACCAAATTCAACCGCTATGGATGGAATGAAACAGGATGTTTTCAGCAGTGAACCGTAGGCGTTAGAGCGATTTAGTTGTGAACTACTGTGCTTTCTGAAAGTATTCAGATCCCTTGACTTTTCCCACATTACGTTACAGCTGTTTTCTAAAATTTATTAAATAGTTTTTTTTCCCCCTCGTCAATCTACACCCCAATACTCCATAATAGCAAAGCAAAAAGTTCTTTTTATACCTTTTTGCTAATTTATAAAATATAATAAAGTGAAATATCACATTAAGATAAGTATTCAGACCCTTTACTCAGTACTTTGTTGAAGCACCTTTGGCAGCGATTACAGCCTCGAGTCTTCTTGGGTATGACGCTACAAGCTTGGCACACCTGTATTTGGGGAGTTTCTCCCATTCTTCTCTGCAGATCCTCTCAAGCTCTATCAGGTTGGATGGGGAGTGTTACTGCACGGCTATTTTCAGGTCTCTCCAGAGATGTTCGATTGGGTTCAAGTCCGGGCTCTGGCTGGGCCACTCAAGGACATTCAGAGACTTGTTCCGAAGCCACTCCTGCGTTGTCTTGGCTGTGTGCTTAGGGTCGTTGTCCTGTTGGAAGGTAAACCTTTGCCCCAGTCTGAGGTCCTGAGCGCTCTGGAGCAGGTTTTCATCAAGGATCTCTCTGTTCTTTGCTCTGTTCATCTTTGCTTCGATCCTGACTAGTATCCCAGTCCCTGATGCTGCCACCACCATGCTTCACCAACAGACGTGACGTGACGCTTGGCATTCAGCCCAAAGAGTTTAATCTTGGTTTTCATCAGACCAGTTTTTATTAGGTGCCTTTTGGCAAACTCCAAGCTGGCTGTCATGTGCCTTTTCCTGAGGAGTGGCTTCCGTCTGGCCACTCTACCATAAAGGCCTGATTGGTGGAGTGCTGCAGAGATGGTTGTCCTTCTGGAAGTTTCTCCCATCTCCACAGAGGAACTCTGGAGTTCTGTCAGAGTGACCATCGGGTTCTTGGTCACCTCCCTGACCAAGGCCCTTCTCCCCCGATTGCTCAGTTTGATTGGGCGGCCAGCTCTAAGAAGAGTTTCGGTGATTCCAAACTTATTCAATTTAAGAATGATGGAGGCCACTGTGTTCTTGGGGACCTTCAATGCTGCAGAAAGTTGTTGGTACCCTTTCCCAGATCAGTGCCGCGACACAATCCTGACTCTATGGACAATTCCTTCAACCTCATGGCTTGGTTTTTGTTCTGAAATGCACTGTCAACTGTGGGACCTTATATAGACAGCTGTGTGCCTTTTCCAAATCATGTCCAATCAATTGAATTTACCACCGGTGGACTCCAATCAAGTTGTAGAAACATATCAAAGGATGACCAATGGAAACAGGAAGCACCTGAGCTCAATTTAGAGTCTCATAGCAAAGGGCTATGTAAATAAGGTATTTCTGTTTTGTACTTTTTATATAAATTAGAAAAAATGTCTAAACCTGTTTTCACTTTGTCATTATGGGGTATTGTGTATAGATGAATGAGTATGTTTTTTTTTTTTTTTTTTTTTATTTAATCCATTTTAGATTAAGGCTGTAACATAACAAAATGTGGAAAATATCAAAGGGGTCTGAATACATTCCGAAAGGCACTGTACATACAATATTAAAAGGTTAGGGATATGTCTTCCTTTAAACGCAGTACGACCAGTTAAACAGAACATGGACAAGACCTATTAGCCCAGATCAATGTAGATGAATCTACTACTCAATCCACTATTACACCATCACCACTTAGGACCACTAGGGATTTCACCTCATTTAGTAAGATAGATAGGCATATTAGTAATAAGTAACAGTAGGAGATGTCTGCTAATGTCTTCGTATGTTGTTGTGTAGGAGAAGCCACCCGTAAGCCTGTTGTTGTGTAGGAGAGGCCACTCGTAAGCCTGTTGTTGTATAGGAGAGGCCACCCGTAAGCCTGTTGTTGTATAGGAGAGGCCACTCGTAAACCTGTTGTTGTATAGGAGAGGCCACCCGTAAGCCTGTTGTTGTATAGGAGAGGCCACCCGTAAGCCTGTTGTTGTATAGGAGAGGCCACTCGTAAGCCTGTTGTTGTATAGGAGAGGCCACTCGTAAGCCTGTTGTTGTATAGGAGAGGCCACTCATAAGCCTGTTTGTGTAGTTGTTAATGTTGTCTTGTTGTTGTATAGGAGAGGCCACTCATAATTCTGTTTGTGTAGTTGTTAATGTTTTCTTGTTGTTGTATAGGAGAGGCCACTCATAAGCCTGTTGTTGTATAGGAGAGGCCACCCGTAAGCCTGTTGTTGTATAGGAGAGGCCACTCGTAAGCCTGTTGTTGTATAGGAGAGGCCACTCGTAAGCCTGTTGTTGTATAGGAGAGGCCACTCATAAGCCTGTTTGTGTAGTTGTTAATGTTGTCTTGTTGTTGTATAGGAGAGGCCACTCATAATTCTGTTTGTGTAGTTGTTAATGTTTTCTTGTTGTTGTATAGGAGAGGCCACTCATAAGCCTGTTGTTGTATAGGAGAGGCCACCCATAAGCCTGTTGTATAGGAGAGGCCACTCATTTTATTTAATCCATTTTAGATTAAGGCTGTAACATAACAAAATGTGGAAAATATCAAAGGGGTCTGAATACATTCCGAAAGGCACTGTACATACAATATTAAAAGGTTAGGGATATGTCTTCCTTTAAACGCAGTACGACCAGTTAAACAGAACATGGACAAGACCTATTAGCCCAGATCAATGTAGATGAATCTACTACTCAATCCACTATTACACCATCACCACTTAGGACCACTAGGGATTTCACCTTGTTTAGTAAGATAGATAGGCATATTAGTAATAAGTAACAGTAGGAGATGTCTGCTAATGTCTTCGTATGTTGTTGTGTAGGAGAGGCCACCCGTAAGCCTGTTGTTGTGTAGGAGAGGCCACTCGTAAGCCTGTTGTTGTATAGGAGAGGCCACCCGTAAGCCTGTTGTTGTGTAGGAGAGGCCACCCGTAAGCCTGTTGTTGTGTAGGAGAGGCCACCTGTAAGCCTGTTGTTGTATAGGAGAGGCCACTCGTAAGCCTGTTGTTGTGTAGGAGAGGCCACCCGTAAGCCTGTTGTTGTGTAGGAGAGGCCACCTGTAAGCCTGTTGTTGTATAGGAGAGGCCACTCGTAAGCCTGTTGTTGTGTAGGAGAGGCCACCCGTAAGCCTGTTGTTGTATAGGAGAGGCCACCCGTAAGCCTGTTGTTGTATAGGAGAGGCCACCCGTAAGCCTGTTGTTGTATAGGAGAGGCCACTCGTAAGCCTGTTGTTGTATAGGAGAGGCCACTCATAAGCCTTTTTGTGTAGTTGTTAATGTTATCTTGTTGTTGTATAGGAGAGGCCACTCATAATTCTGTTTGTGTAGTTGTTAATGTTTTCTTGTTGTTGTATAGGAGAGGCCACTCGTAAGCCTGTTGTTGTATAGGAGAGGCCACCCATAAGCCTGTTGTATAGGAGAGGCCACTCATAAGCCTGTTTGTGTAGTTGTTAATGTTGTCTTGTTGTTGTTGTATAGGAGAGGCCACTCATAAGCCTGACGCAGTGGAACCAGAGAAACAGACAGACAACACAGTGAAGATAACCGGCGTCATCGCTGGCATCCTCCTCTTTGTCATCATCTTCCTCGGAGTCATCCTCCTCCTGAAGAAAAGGTAAGACATTTTGTAGAAGTTCTATATTTTGTGTAAAGATGTGTTGCTATATGTTATGTGTCCTATATATTTAATATATTGTCACTCTATGTTGATGTTATGTCACGTCTACAAACACTGTTACACAGTGAGACAAACTGAAGAAGACAAACATTTACAACATGGGGTACATTTGGACAGCTTGGTCGTTTACAATTGTAATCTGGAAGAAGTTTTTTTTTTTTTTTTTACGAGTCTCTTCCACTCGTTTCCCCTGTTTTCTCTCTCTAAAGCACAGCAGTGTTGTCAGCGTTGTCAGCGCAAAACGTAAATAATGAATTTGATGATGTTGATACGCTACATTACGTCTGTTTACAGCTATGAGAAACAGTTTGCTGTGAAAGATGAATGTCTCCGCGGCCCAATCATACAAGACGCACCACCCCGTTCAATGACAGTGGGTTGGAGACGGGAGGAAAAGGGAAATATTTTGGAGTACTATAGAAGGGAAGATTAGAGAATAGGAGATAAGAAGGAAATAATGATGAAAGGCTGAAAGAGAGAAGGGGAAGGAAGAGAGGGGGAATATGGAGGGGGTAGAAGAGAACAGAGAGAGGGAATAGAGAGGGGGTAGAAGAAAGAGGGGGGCATTAGAGAAAGAGGAGAGAGAGAGAGGGGGTAGAAGAGAAAGAGAGAACAGAGGAAAGAGAGAGGGATTAGAGAAGGGGTAGAAGAGAACAGAGAGGGAATAGAGAGGGGTAGAAGAGAACAGAGAGGGAATAGAAAAAGGAGAGAGAGAGGGAATAGAGAGGGAATAGAGAGGGGGGTAGAAGAGAAAGAGAGAACAGAGAGAGGGGGGTAGAAGAGACAGAGAGGAGAGAGAGAGAGGGAATAGAGAGGGGGGGTAGAAGAGAAAGAGAGAACAGAGAGAGGGGGGTAGAAGAGACAGAGAGGAGAGAGAGAGAGAATAAATAGCCTTCCTATAACCATGTATTGTAGCTTCAGACTAAGTTTACATTAGCCCAAGCCCCTGTTCTCCATGTCACCCAATAGCTTCAGCCTAAGTTTACATTAGCCCCAGCCCCTGTTCTCCATGTCATCCAATAGCTTCAGCCTACGTTTACATTAGCCCCAGCCCCTGTTCTCCATGTCACCCAATAGCTTCAGCCTACGTTTACATTAGCCCCAGCCCCTGTTCTCCATGTCACCCAATAGCTTCAGCCTACATTTACATTAGCCGCAGCCCCTGTTCTCCATGTCAAGCAGGCCTGAAATAACACAATGTCACTTTATTTATGTGTGCTGTAGATTAGTTGGGTGTGCTCTTATCTGTGTCCCAAAATGGCATCCTACTCCCTATATAGTTACTAGAGCCATATAGTGATAAAGTAGTGCACTATGTATTGAATAGGGGGCCATTTGATAACTGCATTCAATATCTGGAACGAAGGGACTGGCAAGGGGAAAAACGCCTTGACAATAGCAGGGGGGGGGGGGGGGGGGGATACAGGCCTGTTTTCAAACTTTTATTATCTGGTCTTTCCCGCTGTAACTTTTAGTTTGAAGAGTTAGTTAAGTTAGTGGGAGTGGTAGACGGAGTTGTAGATGCTAGTTCCTTGGTAGTGGAGGTGGGAGTGGTAGATGCTAGTTCATTGGCAGTGGAGGTGGGAGTGGTATATGTAGTGGTAGATGCTAGTTCCTTGGCAGTGGAGGTGGGAGTGGTAGATGTAGTGGTAGATGCTAGTTCCTTGGTAATGGAGGTGGGAGTGGTAGATGCTAGTTCCTTGGCAGTGGAGGTGGGAGTGGTAGATGTAGTGGTAGATGCTAGTTCCTTGGTAATGGAGGTGGGAGTGGTAGATGCTAGTTCATTGGTAATGGAGGTGGGAGTGGTAGATGCTAGTTCATTGGCGGTGGGAGTGGTAGATGCTATTTCCTTGGTAGTGGAGGTGGGAGTGGTAGATGTAGTGGTAGATGCTAGTTCCTTTGTTGTGGGAGTGGTAGATTCTTGTTCCTTGGTAGTGGAGGGTGGAGTGGTAGATGCTAGTTCCTTGGTAATGGAGGTGGGAGTGGTAGATGCTAGTTCCTTGGTAATGGAGGTGGGAGTGGTAGATGTAGTGGTAGATGCTAGTTCCTTGGTAATGGAGGTGGGAGTGGTAGATGTAGTGGTAGATGCTAGTTCCTTTGTTGTGGGAGTGGTAGATGCTAGTTCCTTGGTTGTGGAGGTGGGAGTGGTAGATGCTAGGTCCTTGGTAATGGAGGTGGGAGTGGTAGATGCTAGTTCGTTGTTAATGGAGGTGGGAGTGGTAGATGTAGTGGTAGATGCTAGTTCCTTGGTAATAGAGGTGGGAGAGGTAGATGCTAGTTCATTGGTAATTGAGGTGGGAGTGGTAGATGTAGTGGTAGATGCTAGTTCCTTGGTTGTGGAGGTGGGAGTGGTAGATGCTAGGTCCTTGGTAACGGAGGTGGGAGTGGTATTTGCTAGTTCCTTTGTTGTGGGAGTGGTAGATGCTACTTCCTTGGTAGTGGAGGTGGGAGTGGTAGATGCTAGTTCCTTGGTAATAGAGTTGGGAGTGGTAGATGCTAGTTCCTTTGTTGTGGGAGTGGTAGATGCTAGTTCCTTGGTTGTGGAGGTGGGAGTGGTAGATGCTAGTTCCTTGTTGGTGGGAGTGGTAGATGCTAGGTCCTTGGTAATGGAGGTGGGTGTGGTAGATGCTAGTTCCTTGGTAATAGAGTTGGGAGTGGTAGATGCTAGTTCCTTTGTTGTGGGAGTGGTAGATTCTTGTTCCTTGGTAGTGGAGGGTGGAGTGGTAGATGCTAGTTCCTTGGTAATGGAGGTGGGAGTGGTAGATGCTAGTTCCTTGGTAATGGAGGTGGGAGTGGTAGATGTAGTGGTAGATGCTAGTTCCTTGGTAATGGAGGTGGGAGTGGTAGATGTAGTGGTAGATGCTAGTTCCTTTGTTGTGGGAGTGGTAGATGCTAGTTCCTTGGTTGTGGAGGTGGGAGTGGTAGATGCTAGGTCCTTGGTAATGGAGGTGGGAGTGGTAGATGCTAGTTCGTTGTTAATGGAGGTGGGAGTGGTAGATGTAGTGGTAGATGCTAGTTCCTTGGTAATAGAGGTGGGAGAGGTAGATGCTAGTTCATTGGTAATTGAGGTGGGAGTGGTAGATGTAGTGGTAGATGCTAGTTCCTTGGTTGTGGAGGTGGGAGTGGTAGATGCTAGGTCCTTGGTAACGGAGGTGGGAGTGGTATTTGCTAGTTCCTTTGTTGTGGGAGTGGTAGATGCTACTTCCTTGGTAGTGGAGGTGGGAGTGGTAGATGCTAGTTCCTTGGTAATAGAGTTGGGAGTGGTAGATGCTAGTTCCTTTGTTGTGGGAGTGGTAGATGCTAGTTCCTTGGTTGTGGAGGTGGGAGTGGTAGATGCTAGTTCCTTGTTGGTGGGAGTGGTAGATGCTAGGTCCTTGGTAATGGAGGTGGGTGTGGTAGATGCTAGTTCCTTGGTAATAGAGTTGGGAGTGGTAGATGCTAGTTCCTTTGTTGTGGGAGTGGTAGATTCTTGTTCCTTGGTAGTGGAGGGTGGAGTGGTAGATGCTAGTTCCTTGGTAATGGAGGTGGGAGTGGTAGATGCTAGTTCCTTGGTAATGGAGGTGGGAGTGGTAGATGTAGTAGTAGATGCTATTTCCTTGGTAATGGAGGTGGGAGTGGTAGATGTAGTGGTAGATGCTAGTTCCTTTGTTGTGGGAGTGGTAGATGCTAGTTCCTTGGTTGTGGAGGTGGGAGTGGTAGATGCTAGGTCCTTGGTAATGGAGGTGGGAGTGGTAGATGCTAGTTCGTTGTTAATGGAGGTGGGAGTGGTAGATGTAGTGGTAGATGCTAGTTCCTTGGTAATAGAGGTGGGAGTGGTAGATGCTAGTTCATTGGTAATTGAGGTGGGAGTGGTAGATGTAGTGGTAGATGCTAGTTCCTTGGTTGTGGAGGTGGGAGTGGTAGATGCTAGGTCCTTGGTAACGGAGGTGGGAGTGGTAGTTTCTTGTTCCTTGGTAATGGGAGTGGTAGATGTAGTGGTAGATGCTAGTTCCTTGGTAATAGAGGTGGGAGTGGTAGATGCTAGTTCCTTGGTTGTGGGAGTGTTAGATGCTAGTTCCTTGGTAATGGGGGTGGGAGTGGTAGATGTAGTGGTAGATGCTAGTTCCTTGGTTGTGGAGGTGGGATTGGTAGATGTTGTGGTAGAGGCTAGTTCCTTGGTAATAGAGGTGGGATTGGTAGATGCTAGTTCCTTGGTTGTGGGAGTGGTAGATGCTTGGTCCTTGGTAATGGGCGCGGGAGTGGTAGATGCTTGTTCCTTGGTAGTAGAGGTGGTAGTGGTAGATGCTAGTTCCTTGGTAATGGAGGTGGGAGTGGTAGATGCTAGTTCCTTGGATGTGGGAGTGGTAGATGCTAGGTACTTGGTAATGGAGGTGGGAGTGGTAGATGCTAGGTACTTGGTAGTGGAGGTGAGAGTGGTAGATGCTAGTTCCTTTGTTGTGGGAGTGGTAGATGCTAGTTCCTTGGTAGTGGAGGTGGGAGTGGTAGATGCTAGTTCCTTGGTAATAGAGTTGGGAGTGGTAGATGCTAGTTCCTTTGTTGTGGGAGTGGTAGATGCTACTTCCATGGTTGTGGAGTTGGGAGTGGTAGATGCTAGTTCCAGGTTGGTGGGAGTGGTAGATGCTAGGTCCTTGGTAATGGAGGTGGGAGTGGTAGATGCTTGTTCCTTGGTAGTGGAGGGTGGAGTGGTAGATGCTAGTTCCTTGGTAATGGAGGTGGGAGTGGTAGATGCTAGTTCCTTGGTAATGGAGGTGGGAGTGGTAGATGGAGTGGTAGATGCTAGTTCCTTTGTAATGGAGGTGGGAGTGGTAGATGTAGTGGTAGATGCTAGTTCCTTTGTTGTGGGAGTGGTAGATGCTAGTTCCTTGGTTGTGGAGGTGGGAGTGGTAGATGCTAGTTCCTTGTTGGTGGGAGTTGTAGATGCTTGGTCCTTGGTAATGGAGGTGGGAGTGGTAGATGCTTGTTCCTTGTTGGTGGGAGTGGTAGATGCTAGTTCCTTGGTAATGGAGGTGGGAGTGGTAGATGCTTTTTCCTTGGTAATAGAGGTGTGAGTAGTAGATGCTAGTTCCTTGGTAATGGAGGGGGGATTGGTAGATGCTAGTTCCTTGGTATTGGAGGTGGGAGTGGTAGATTCTAGTTCCTTGGTAATGGAGGTTGGAGTGGTAGATGCTAGTTACTTTGTAATGGAGGTGGGAGTGGTAGATGTAGTGGTAGATGTTAGTTCCTTGGTAATGGAGGTGGGAGTGGTAGATGTAGTAGTAGATGCTAGTTCCTTTGTTGTGGGAGTGGTAGATGCTAGTTCCTTGGTTGTGGAGGTGGGAGTGGTAGATGCTAGGTCCTTGGTAATGGAGGTGGGAGTGGTAGATGCTAGTTCGTTGTTAATGGAGGTGGGAGTGGTAGATGTAGTGGTAGATGCTAGTTCCTTGGTAATAGAGGTGGGAGTGGTAGATGCTAGTTCATTGGTAATTGAGGTGGGAGTGGTAGATGTAGTGGTAGATGCTAGTTCCTTGGTTGTGGAGGTGGGAGTGGTAGATCCTAGGTCCTTGGTAACGGAGGTGGGAGTGGTATTTGCTAGTTCCTTTGTTGTGGGAGTGGTAGATGCTACTTCCTTGGTAGTGGAGGTGGGAGTGGTAGATGCTAGTTCCTTGGTAATAGAGTTGGGAGTGGTAGATGCTAGTTCCTTTGTTGTGGGAGTGGTAGATGCTAGTTCCTTGGTTGTGGAGGTGGGAGTGGTAGATGCTAGTTCCTTGTTGGTGGGAGTGGTAGATGCTAGGTCCTTGGTAATGGAGGTGGGTGTGGTAGATGCTAGTTCCTTGGTAATAGAGTTGGGAGTGGTAGATGCTAGTTCCTTTGTTGTGGGAGTGGTAGATTCTTGTTCCTTGGTAGTGGAGGGTGGAGTGGTAGATGCTAGTTCCTTGGTAATGGAGGTGGGAGTGGTAGATGCTAGTTCCTTGGTAATGGAGGTGGGAGTGGTAGATGTAGTGGTAGATGCTAGTTCCTTGGTAATGGAGGTGGGAGTGGTAGATGTAGTGGTAGATGCTAGTTCCTTTGTTGTGGGAGTGATAGATGCTAGTTCCTTGGTTGTGGAGGTGGGAGTGGTAGATGCTAGGTCCTTGGTAATGGAGGTGGGAGTGGTAGATGCTAGTTCGTTGTTAATGGAGGTGGGAGTGGTAGATGTAGTGGTAGATGCTAGTTCCTTGGTAATAGAGGTGGGAGTGGTAGATGCTAGTTCATTGGTAATTGAGGTGGGAGTGGTAGATGTAGTGGTAGATGCTAATTCCTTGGTTGTGGAGGTGGGAGTGGTAGATGCTAGGTCCTTGGTAACGTAGCTGGGAGTGGTAGTTTCTTGTTCCTTGGTAGTGGAGGTGGGAGTGGTAGATGCTAGTTCCTTGTTGGTGGTGGTAGGAGTGGTAGATGCTAGGTCCTTGGTGATGGAGGTGGGAGTGGTAGATGCTTGTTCCTTGGTAATGGGAGTGGTAGATGTAGTGGTAGATGCTAGTTCCTTGGTAATAGAGGTGGGAGTGGTAGATGCTAGTTCATTGGTAATTGAGGTGGGAGTGGTAGATGTAGTGGTAGATGCTAGTTCCTTGGTTGTGGAGGTGGGAGTGGTAGATGCTAGGTCCTTGGTTGTGGGAGTGTTAGATGCTAGTTCCTTGGTAATGGGGGTGGGAGTGGTAGTTTCTTGTTCCTTGGTAGTGGAGGTGGGAGTGGTAGATGCTAGTTCCTTGTTGGTGGTGGTGGGAGTGGTAGATGCTAGGTCCTTGGTAATGGAGGTGGGAGTGGTAGATGCTTGTTCCTTGGTAATGGGAGTGGTAGATGTAGTGGTAGATGCTAATTCCTTGGTAATAGAGGTGGGAGTGGTAGATGCTAGTTCCTTGGTTGTGGGAGTGTTAGATGCTAGTTCCTTGGTAATGGGGGTGGGAGTGGTAGATGCTTGTTCCTTGGTAGTGGAGGTGGGAGTGGTAGATGCTAGTTCCTTGGTTGTGGGAGTGTTAGATGCTAGTTCCGTGGTAATGGGGGTGGGAGTGGTAGATGCTTGTTCCTTGGTAGTGGAGGTGGGAGTGGTAGATGTAGTGGTAGATGCAAGTTCCTTGGTTGTGGAGGTGGAAGTGGTAGATGTAGTGGTAGATGCTAGTTCCTTTGTAATAGAGGTGGGAGTGGTAGATGCTAGTTCCTTGGTTGTGGAGGTGGGAGTGGTAGATGCTAGTTCCTTGGTTGTGGGAGTGTTAGATGCTAGTTCCTTGGTAATGGGGGTGGGAGTGGTAGATGCTTGTTCCTTGGGAGTGGAGGTGGGAGTGGTAGATGTAGTGGTAGATGCTAGTTCCTTGGTTGTGGAGGTGGGAGTGGTAGATGCTAGGTCCTTGGTTGTGGGAGTGGTAGATGCTAGGTCTTTGGTAAGGGGTGCGGGAGTGGTAGATGCTTGTTCCTTGGTAGTAGAGGTGGTAGTGGTAGATGCTAGTTCCTTGGTAATGGAGGTGGGAGTGGTAGATGCTAGGTACTTGGTAATGGAGGTGGGAGTGGTAGATGCTTGTTCCTTGGTAGTGGAGGTGGGAGTGGTATTTGGTAGTTCCTTTGTTGTGGGAGTGGTAGATGCTAGTTCCTTTGTAGTGGAGGTGGGAGTGGTAGATGCTAGTTCCTTGGTAATAGAGTTGGGAGTGGTAGATGCTAGTTCCTTTGTTGTGGGAGTGGTAGATGCTAGTTCCTGGTAGTGGAGGTCGGAGTGGTAGATGCTAGTTCCTTGGTAATAGAGTTGGGAGTGGTAGATGCTAGTTCCTTTGTTGTGGGAGTGGTAGATGCTAGTTCCTTGGTTGTGGAGGTGGGAGTGGTAGATGCTAGTTCCTTGTTGGTGGGAGTGGTAGGTGCTAGGTCCTTGGTAATGGAGGTGGGTGTGGTAGATGCTAGTTCCTTGGTAATAGAGGTGGGAGTGGTAGATGCTAGTTCCTTTGTTGTGGGAGTGGTAGATGCTTGTTCCTTGGTAGTGGAGGGTGGAGTGGTAGATGCTAGTTCCTTGGTAATGGAGGTGGGAGTGGTAGATGTAGTGGTAGATGCTAGTTCCTTGGTTGTGGAGGTGGGAGTGGTAGATGCTAGGTCCTTGGTAATGGAGGTGGGAGTGGTAGATGCTAGTTCGTTGTTAATGGAGGTGGGAGTGGTAGATGTAGTGGTAGATGCTAGTTCCTTGGTTGTGGAGGTGGGAGTGGTAGATGCTAGGTCCTTGGTTGTGGGAGTGGTAGATGCTAGGTCTTTGGTAAGGGGTGCGGGAGTCGTAGATGCTTGTTCCTTGGTAGTAGAGGTGGTAGTGGTAGATGCTAGTTCCTTGGTAATGGAGGTGGGAGTGGTAGATGCTAGGTACTTGGTAATGGAGGTGGGAGTGGTAGATGCTTGTTCCTTGGTAGTGGAGGTGGGAGTGGTATTTGGTAGTTCCTTTGTTGTGGGAGTGGTAGATGCTAGTTCCTTTGTAGTGGAGGTGGGAGTGGTAGATGCTAGTTCCTTGGTAATAGAGTTGGGAGTGGTAGATGCTAGTTCCTTTGTTGTGGGAGTGGTAGATGCTAGTTCCTTGGTTGTGGAGGTGGGAGTGGTAGATGCTAGTTCCTTGTTGGTGGGAGTGGTAGGTGCTAGGTCCTTGGTAATGGAGGTGGGTGTGGTAGATGCTAGTTCCTTGGTAATAGAGGTGGGAGTGGTAGATGCTAGTTCCTTTGTTGTGGGAGTGGTAGATGCTAGTTCCTTGGTAATAGAGGTGGGAGTGGTAGATGCTAGTTCCTTTGTTGTGGGAGTGGTAGATGCTTGTTCCTTGGTAATGGAGGTGGGAGTGGTAGATGCTAGTTCGTTGTTAATGGAGGTGGGAGTGGTAGATGTAGTGGTAGATGCTAGTTCCTTGGTAATAGAGGTGGGAGTGGTAGATGCTAGTTCATTGGTAATTGAGGTGGGAGTGGTAGATGTAGTGGTAGATGCTAGTTCCTTGGTTGTGGAGGTGGGAGTGGTAGATGCTAGTTCCTTGGTTGTGGGAGTGTTAGATGCTAGTTCCTTGGTAATGGGGGTGGGAGTGGTAGATGCTTGTTCCTTGGTAGTGGAGGTGTGAGTGGTAGATGCAAGTTCCTTGTTGGTGGTGGTGGGAGTGGTAGATGCTAGGTCCTTGGTAATGGAGGTGGGAGTGGTAGATGCTTGTTCCTTGGTAATGGGAGTGGTAGATGTAGTGGTAGATGCTAGTTCCTTGGTAATAGAGGTGGGAGTGGTAGATGCTAGTTCCTTTGTTGTGGGAGTGGTAGATGCTTGTTCCTTGGTAGTGGAGGGTGGAGTGGTAGATGCTAGTTCCTTGGTAATGGAGGTGGGAGTGGTAGATGTAGTGGTAGATGCTAGTTCCTTGGTTGTGGAGGTGGGAGTGGTAGATGCTAGGTCCTTGGTAATGGAGGTGGGAGTGGTAGATGCTAGTTCGTTGTTAATGGAGGTGGGAGTGGTAGATGTAGTGGTAGATGCTAGTTCCTTGGTTGTGGAGGTGGGAGTGGTAGATGCTAGTTCCTTGGTTGTGGGAGTGTTAGATGCTAGTTCCTTGGTAATGGGGGTGGGAGTGGTAGATGCTTGTTCCTTGGTAGTGGAGGTGGGAGTGGTAGATGCTAGTTCCTTGTTGGTGGAGGTGGGAGTGGTAGATGCTAGGTCCTTGGTAATGAAGGGGGGAGTGGTAGATGCTTGTTCCTTGGTAATGGGAGTGGTAGATGTAGTGGTAGATGCTAGTTCCTTGGTAATAGAGGTGGGAGTGGTAGATGCTAGTTCCTTGGTTGTGGGAGTGTTAGATGCTAGGTCCTTGGTAATGGGGGTGGGAGTGGTAGATGTAGTGGTAGATGCAAGTTCCTTGGTTGTGGAGGTGGGAGTGGTAGATGTAGTGGTAGATGCTAGTTCGTTGGTAATAGAGGTGGGAGTGGTAGATGCTAGTTCCTTGGTTGTGGGAGTGGTAGATTCTTGTTCCTTGGTAGTGGAGGGTGGAGTGGTAGATGCTAGTTCCTTGGTAATGGAGGTGGGAGTGGTAGATGCTAGTTCCTTGGTAATGGAGGTAGGAGTGGTAGATGTAGTGGTAGATGCTAGTTCCTTGGTAATGGAGGTGGGAGTGGTAGATGTAGTGGTAGATGCTAGTTCCTTTGTTGTGGGAGTGGTAGATGCTAGTTCCTTGGTTGTGGAGGTGGGAGTGGTAGATGCTAGGTCCTTGGTAATGGAGGTGGGAGTGGTAGATGCTAGTTCGTTGTTAATGGAGGTGGTAGTGGTAGATGTAGTGGTAGATGCTAGTTCCTTGGTAATAGAGGTGGGAGTGGTAGATGCTAGTT
Organism: Salmo salar; assembly: GCF_965601325.2. Classification (NCBI taxonomy): domain Eukaryota; kingdom Metazoa; phylum Chordata; class Actinopteri; order Salmoniformes; family Salmonidae; genus Salmo; species Salmo salar. Next base: position 51,230,031 of record NC_138304.1, read on the forward strand.
CATTGGTAATTGAGGTGGGAGTGGTAGATGTAGTGGTAGATGCTAGTTCCTTGGTTGTGGAGGTGGGAGTGGTAGATGCTAGGTCCTTGGTTGTGGGAGTGTTAGATGCTAGTTCCTTGGTAATGGGGGTTTGAGTGGTAGATGCTTGTTCCTTGGTAGTGGAGGTGGGAGTGGTAGATGCTAGTTCCTTGTTGGTGGTGGTGGGAGTGGTAGATGCTAGGTCCTTGGTAATGGAGGTGGGAGTGGTAGATGCTTGTTCCTTGGTAATGGGAGTGGTAGATGTAGTGGTAGATGCTAGTTCCTTGGTAATAGAGGTGGGAGTGGTAGATGCTAGTTCCTTGGTTGTGGGAGTGTTAGATGCTAGTTCCTTGGTAATGGGGGTGGGAGTGGTAGATGCTTGTTCCTTGGTAGTGGAGGTGGGAGTGGTAGATGCTAGTTCCTTGGTTGTGAGAGTGTTAGATGCTAGTTCCTTGGTAATGGGGGTGGGAGTGGTAGATGCTTGTTCCTTGGTAGTGGAGGTGGGAGTGGTAGATGTAGTGGTAGATGCAAGTTCCTTGGTTGTGGAGGTTGAAGTGGTAGATGTAGTGGTAGATGCTAGTTCCTTGGTAATAGAGGTGGGAGTGGTAGATGCTAGTTCCTTGGTTGTGGAGGTGGGAGTGGTAGATGCTAGTTCCTTGGTTGTGGGAGTGTTAGATGCTAGTTCCTTGGTAATGGGGGTGGGAGTGGTAGATGCTTGTTCCTTGGGAGTGGAGGTGGTAGTGGTAGATGCTAGTTCCTTTGTTGTGGGAGTGGTAGATGCTAGTTCCTTGGTTGTGGAGGTGGGAGTGGTAGATGCTAGTTCCTTGTTGGTGGGAGTGGTAGATGCTAGGTCCTTGGTAATGGAGGTGGGTGTGGTAGATGCTAGTTCCTTGGTAATAGAGGTGGGAGTGGTAGATGCTAGTTCCTTTGTTGTGGGAGTGGTAGATGCTAGTTCCTTGGTAATAGAGGTGGGAGTGGTAGATGCTAGTTCCTTTGTTGTGGGAGTGGTAGATGCTTGTTCCTTGGTAATGGAGGTGGGAGTGGTAGATGCTAGTTCGTTGTTAATGGAGGTGGGAGTGGTAGATGTAGTGGTAGATGCTAGTTCCTTGGTAATAGAGGTGGGAGTGGTAGATGCTAGTTCATTGGTAATTGAGGTGGGAGTGGTAGATGTAGTGGTAGATGCTAGTTCCTTGGTTGTGGAGGTGGGAGTGGTAGATGCTAGTTCCTTGGTTGTGGGAGTGTTAGATGCTAGTTCCTTGGTAATGGGGGTGGGAGTGGTAGATGCTTGTTCCTTGGTAGTGGAGGTGTGAGTGGTAGATGCAAGTTCCTTGTTGGTGGTGGTGGGAGTGGTAGATGCTAGGTCCTTGGTAATGGAGGTGGGAGTGGTAGATGCTTGTTCCTTGGTAATGGGAGTGGTAGATGTAGTGGTAGATGCTAGTTCCTTGGTAATAGAGGTGGGAGTGGTAGATGCTAGTTCCTTTGTTGTGGGAGTGGTAGATGCTTGTTCCTTGGTAGTGGAGGGTGGAGTGGTAGATGCTAGTTCCTTGGTAATGGAGGTTGGAGTGGTAGATGCTAGTTCCTTGGTAATGGAGGTGGGAGTGGTAGATGTAGTGGTAGATGCTAGTTCCTTGGTAATGGAGGTTGGAGTGGTAGATGAAGTGGTAGATGCTAGTTCCTTGGTTGTGGAGGTGGGAGTGGTAGATGCTAGGTCCTTGGTAATGGAGGTGGGAGTGGTAGATGCTAGTTCCTTGGTTGTGGGAGTGTTAGATGCTAGGTCCTTGGTAATGGGGGTGGGAGTGGTAGATGTAGTGGTAGATGCAAGTTCCTTGGTTGTGGAGGTTTGAGTGGTAGATGTAGTGGTAGATGCTAGTTCGTTGGTAATAGAGGTGGGAGTGGTAGATGCTAGTTCCTTGGTTGTGGGAGTGGTAGATGCTAGGTCTTTGGTAATGGGCGCGGGAGTGGTAGATGCTTGTTCCTGGGTAGTAGAGGTGGTAGTGGTAGATGCTAGTTCCTTGGTAATAGAGGTGGGAGTGGTAGATGCTAGGTACTTGGTAATGGAGGTGGGAGTGGTAGATGCTTGTTCCTTGGTAGTGGAGGTGGGAGTGGTATTTGCTTGTTCCTTTGTTGTGGGAGTGGTAGATGCTAGTTCCTTGGTAGTGTAGGTGGGAGTGGTAGATGCTAGTTCCTTGGTAATAGAGTTGGGAGTGGTAGATGCTAGTTCCTTGTTGGTGGGAGTGGTAGATGCTAGGTCCTTGGTAATGGAGGTGGGTGTGGTAGATGCTAGTTCCTTGGTAATGGAGGTTGGAGTGGTAGATGCTAGTTCCTTGGTAATGGAGGTGGGAGTGGTAGATGTAGTGGTAGATGTTAGTTCCTTGGTAATGGAGGTGGGAGTGGTAGATGCTAGTTCCTTGGTAATGGAGGTGGGAGTGTTAGATGTAGTAGTAGATGGTAGTTCCTTTGTTGTGGGAGTGGTAGATGCTAGTTCGTTGGTTGTGGAGGTGGGAGTGGTAGATGCTAGTTCCTTGGTAATGGAGGTGGGAGTGGTAGATGCTAGTTCGTTGTTAATGGAGGTGGGAGTGGTAGATGTAGTGGTAGATGCTAGTTCCTTGGTAATAGAGGTGGGAGTGGTAGATGCTAGTTCATTGGTAATTGAGGTGGGAGTGGTAGATGTAGTGGTAGATGCTAGTTCCTTGGTTGTGGAGGTGGGAGTGGTAGATGCTAGGTCCTTGGTTGTGGGAGTGTTAGATGCTAGTTCCTTGGTAATGGGGGTGGGAGTGGTAGTTTCTTGTTCCTTGGTAGTGGAGGTGGGAGTGGTAGATGCTAGTTCCTTGTTGGTGGTGTTGGGAGTGGTAGATGCTAGGTCCTTGGTAATGGAGGTGGGAGTGGTAGATGCTTGTTCCTTGGTAATGGGAGTGGTAGATGTAGTGGTAGATGCTAATTCCTTGGTAATAGAGGTGGGAGTGGTAGATGCTAGTTCCTTGGTTGTGGGAGTGTTAGATGCTAGTTCCTTGGTAATGGGGGTGGGAGTGGTAGATGCTTGTTCCTTGGTAGTGGAGGTGGGAGTGGTAGATGCTAGTTCCTTGGTTGTGGGAGTGTTAGATGCTAGTTCCGTGGTAATGGGGGTGGGAGTGGTAGATGCTTGTTCCTTGGTAGTGGAGGTGGGAGTGGTAGATGTAGTGGTAGATGCAAGTTCCTTGGTTGTGGAGGTGGAAGTGGTAGATGTAGTGGTAGATGCTAGTTCCTTTGTAATAGAGGTGGGAGTGGTAGATGCTAGTTCCTTGGTTGTGGAGGTGGGAGTGGTAGATGCTAGTTCCTTGGTTGTGGGAGTGTTAGATGCTAGTTCCTTGGTAATGGGGGTGGGAGTGGTAGATGCTTGTTCCTTGGGAGTGGAGGTGGGAGTGGTAGATGTAGTGGTAGATGCTAGTTCCTTGGTTGTGGAGGTGGGAGTGGTAGATGCTAGGTCCTTGGTTGTGGGAGTGGTAGTTGCTAGGTCTTTGGTAAGGGGTGCGGGAGTGGTAGATGCTTGTTCCTTGGTAGTAGAGGTGGTAGTGGTAGATGCTAGTTCCTTGGTAATGGAGGTGGGAGTGGTAGATGCTAGGTCCTTGGTAATGGAGGTGGGAGTGGTAGATGCTTGTTCCTTGGTAGTGGAGGTGGGAGTGGTATTTGGTAGTTCCTTTGTTGTGGGAGTGGTAGATGCTAGTTCCTTTGTAGTGGAGGTGGGAGTGGTAGATGCTAGTTCCTTGGTAATAGAGTTGGGAGTGGTAGATGCTAGTTCCTTTGTTGTGGGAGTGGTAGATGCTAGTTCCTTGGTTGTGGAGGTGGGAGTGGTAGATGCTAGTTCCTTGTTGGTGGGAGTGGTAGGTGCTAGGTCCTTGGTAATGGAGGTGGGTGTGGTAGATGCTAGTTCCTTGGTAATAGAGGTGGGAGTGGTAGATGCTAGTTCCTTTGTTGTGGGAGTGGTAGATGCTAGTGCCTTGGTAATAGAGGTGGGAGTGGTAGATGCTAGTTCCTTTGTTGTGGGAGTGGTAGATGCTTGTTCCTTGGTAATGGAGGTGGGAGTGGTAGATGCTAGTTCGTTGTTAATGGAGGTGGGAGTGGTAGATGTAGTGGTAGATGCTAGTTCCTTGGTAATAGAGGTGGGAGTGGTAGATGCTAGTTCATTGGTAATTGAGGTGGGAGTGGTAGATGTAGTGGTAGATGCTAGTTCCTTGGTTGTGGAGGTGGGAGTGGTAGATGCTAGTTCCTTGGTTGTGGGAGTGTTAGATGCTAGTTCCTTGGTAATGGGGGTGGGAGTGGTAGATGCTTGTTCCTTGGTAGTGGAGGTGTGAGTGGTAGATGCAAGTTCCTTGTTGGTGGTGGTGGGAGTGGTAGATGCTAGGTCCTTGGTAATAGAGGTGGGAGTGGTAGATGCTTGTTCCTTGGTAATGGGAGTGGTAGATGTAGTGGTAGATGCTAGTTCCTTGGTAATAGAGGTGGGAGTGGTAGATGCTAGTTCCTTTGTTGTGGGAGTGGTAGATGCTTGTTCCTTGGTAGTGGAGGGTGGAGTGGTAGATGCTAGTTCCTTGGTAATGGAGGTGGGAGTGGTAGATGTAGTGGTAGATGCTAGTTCCTTGGTTGTGGAGGTGGGAGTGGTAGATGCTAGGTCCTTGGTAATGGAGGTGGGAGTGGTAGATGCTAGTTCGTTGTTAATGGAGGTGGGAGTGGTAGATGTAGTGGTAGATGCTAGTTCCTTGGTTGTGGAGGTGGGAGTGGTAGATGCTAGTTCCTTGGTTGTGGGAGTGTTAGATGCTAGTTCCTTGGTAATGGGGGTGGGAGTGGTAGATGCTTGTTCCTTGGTAGTGGAGGTGGGAGTGGTAGATGCTAGTTCCTTGTTGGTGGAGGTGGGAGTGGTAGATGCTAGGTCCTTGGTAATGAAGGGGGGAGTGGTAGATGCTTGTTCCTTGGTAATGGGAGTGGTAGATGTAGTGGTAGATGCTAGTTCCTTGGTAATAGAGGTGGGAGTGGTAGATGCTAGTTCCTTGGTTGTGGGAGTGTTAGATGCTAGGTCCTTGGTAATGGGGGTGGGAGTGGTAGATGTAGTGGTAGATGCAAGTTCCTTGGTTGTGGAGGTGGGAGTGGTAGATGTAGTGGTAGATGCTAGTTCGTTGGTAATAGAGGTGGGAGTGGTAGATGCTAGTTCCTTGGTTGTGGGAGTGGTAGATTCTTGTTCCTTGGTAGTGGAGGGTGGAGTGGTAGATGCTAGTTCCTTGGTAATGGAGGTGGGAGTGGTAGATGCTAGTTCCTTGGTAATGGTGGTAGGAGTGGTAGATGTAGTGGTAGATGCTAGTTCCTTGGTAATGGAGGTGGGAGTGGTAGATGTAGTGGTAGATGCTAGTTCCTTTGTTGTGGGAGTGGTAGATGCTAGTTCCTTGGTTGTGGAGGTGGGAGTGGTAGATGCTAGGTCCTTGGTAATGGAGGTGGGAGTGGTAGATGCTAGTTCGTTGTTAATGGAGGTGGTAGTGGTAGATGTAGTGGTAGATGCTAGTTCCTTGGTAATAGAGGTGGGAGTGGTAGATGCTAGTTCATTGGTAATTGAGGTGGGAGTGGTAGATGTAGTGGTAGATGCTAGTTCCTTGGTTGTGGAGGTGGGAGTGGTAGATGCTAGGTCCTTGGTTGTGGGAGTGTTAGATGCTAGTTCCTTGGTAATGGGGGTGGGAGTGGTAGATGCTTGTTCCTTGGTAGTGGAGGTGGGAGTGGTAGATGCTAGTTCCTTGTTGGTGGTGGTGGGCGTGGTAGATGCTAGGTCCTTGGTAATGGAGGTGGGAGTGGTAGATGCTTGTTCCTTGGTAATGGGAGTGGTAGATGTAGTGGTAGATGCTAGTTCCTTGGTAATAGAGGTGGGAGTGGTAGATGCTAGTTCCTTGGTTGTGGGAGTGTTAGATGCTAGTTCCTTGGTAATGGGGGTGGGAGTGGTAGATGCTTGTTCCTTGGTAGTGGAGGTGGGAGTGGTATATGCTAGTTCCTTGGTTGTGGGAGTGTTAGATGCTAGTTCCTTGGTAATGGGGGTGGGAGTGGTAGATGCTTGTTCCTTGGTAGTGGAGGTGGGAGTGGTAGATGTAGTGGTAGATGCAAGTTCCTTGGTTGTGGAGGTTGAAGTGGTAGATGTAGTGGTAGATGCTAGTTCCTTGGTAATAGAGGTGGGAGTGGTAGATGCTAGTTCCTTGGTTGTGGAGGTGGGAGTGGTAGATGCTAGTTCCTTGGTTGTGGGAGTGTTAGATGCTAGTTCCTTGGTAATGGGGGTGGGAGTGGTAGATGCTTGTTCCTTGGGAGTGGAGGTGGGAGTGGTAGATGTAGTGGTAGATGCTAGTTCCTTGGTTGTGGAGGTGGGAGTGGTAGATGCTAGGTCCTTGGTTGTGGGAGTGGTAGATGCTAGGTCTTTGGTAAGGGGTGCGGGAGTGGTAGATGCTTGTTCCTTGGTAGTAGAGGTGGTAGTGGTAGATGCTAGTTCCTTGGTAATGGAGGTGGGAGTGGTAGATGCTAGGTACTTGGTAATGGAGGTGGGAGTGGTAGATGCTTGTTCCTTGGTAGTGGAGGTGTGAGTGGTAGATGCAAGTTCCTTGTTGGTGGTGGTGGGAGTGGTAGATGCTAGGTCCTTGGTAATGGAGGTGGGAGTGGTAGATGCTTGTTCCTTGATAATGGGAGTGGTAGATGTAGTGGTAGATGCTAGTTTCTTGGTAATAGAGGTGGGAGTGGTAGATGCTAGTTCCTTGGTAATGGAGGTGGGAGTGGTAGATGTAGTGGTAGATGCTAGTTCCTTGGTTGTGGAGGTGGGAGTGGTAGATGCTAGGTCCTTGGTAATGGAGGTGGGAGTGGTAGATGCTAGTTCGTTGTTAATGGAGGTGGGAGTGGTAGATGTAGTGGTAGATGCTAGTTCCTTGGTTGTGGAGGTGGGAGTGGTAGATGCTAGTTCCTTGGTTGTGGGAGTGTTAGATGCTAGTTCCTTGGTAATGGGGGTGGGAGTGGTAGATGCTTGTTCCTTGGTAGTGGAGGTGGGAGTGGTAGATGCTAGTTCCTTGTTGGTGGAGGTGGGAGTGGTAGATGCTAGGTCCTTGGTAATGAAGGGGGGAGTGGTAGATGCTTGTTCCTTGGTAATGGGAGTGGTAGATGTAGTGGTAGATGCTAGTTCCTTGGTAATAGAGGTGGGAGTGGTAGATGCTAGTTCCTTGGTTGTGGGAGTGTTAGATGCTAGGTCCTTGGTAATGGGGGTGGGAGTGGTAGATGTAGTGGTAGATGCAAGTTCCTTGGTTGTGGAGGTGGGAGTGGTAGATGTAGTGGTAGATGCTAGTTCGTTGGTAATAGAGGTGGGAGTGGTAGATGCTAGTTCCTTGGTTGTGGGAGTGGTAGATTCTTGTTCCTTGGTAGTGGAGGGTGGAGTGGTAGATGCTAGTTCCTTGGTAATGGAGGTGGGAGTGGTAGATGCTAGTTCCTTGGTAATGGTGGTAGGAGTGGTAGATGTAGTGGTAGATGCTAGTTCCTTGGTAATGGAGGTGGGAGTGGTAGATGTAGTGGTAGATGCTAGTTCCTTTGTTGTGGGAGTGGTAGATGCTAGTTCCTTGGTTGTGGAGGTGGGAGTGGTAGATGCTAGGTCCTTGGTAATGGAGGTGGGAGTGGTAGATGCTAGTTCGTTGTTAATGGAGGTGGTAGTGGTAGATGTAGTGGTAGATGCTAGTTCCTTGGTAATAGAGGTGGGAGTGGTAGATGCTAGTTCATTGGTAATTGAGGTGGGAGTGGTAGATGTAGTGGTAGATGCTAGTTCCTTGGTTGTGGAGGTGGGAGTGGTAGATGCTAGGTCCTTGGTTGTGGGAGTGTTAGATGCTAGTTCCTTGGTAATGGGGGTGGGAGTGGTAGATGCTTGTTCCTTGGTAGTGGAGGTGGGAGTGGTAGATGCTAGTTCCTTGTTGGTGGTGGTGGGAGTGGTAGATGCTAGGTCCTTGGTAATGGAGGTGGGAGTGGTAGATGCTTGTTCCTTGGTAATGGGAGTGGTAGATGTAGTGGTAGATGCTAGTTCCTTGGTAATAGAGGTGGGAGTGGTAGATGCTAGTTCCTTGGTTGTGGGAGTGTTAGATGCTAGTTCCTTGGTAATGGGGGTGGGAGTGGTAGATGCTTGTTCCTTGGTAGTGGAGGTGGGAGTGGTATATGCTAGTTCCTTGGTTGTGGGAGTGTTAGATGCTAGTTCCTTGGTAATGGGGGTGGGAGTGGTAGATGCTTGTTCCTTGGTAGTGGAGGTGGGAGTGGTAGATGTAGTGGTAGATGCAAGTTCCTTGGTTGTGGAGGTTGAAGTGGTAGATGTAGTGGTAGATGCTAGTTCCTTGGTAATAGAGGTGGGAGTGGTAGATGCTAGTTCCTTGGTTGTGGAGGTGGGAGTGGTAGATGCTAGTTCCTTGGTTGTGGGAGTGTTAGATGCTAGTTCCTTGGTAATGGGGGTGGGAGTGGTAGATGCTTGTTCCTTGGGAGTGGAGGTGGGAGTGGTAGATGTAGTGGTAGATGCTAGTTCCTTGGTTGTGGAGGTGGGAGTGGTAGATGCTAGGTCCTTGGTTGTGGGAGTGGTAGATGCTAGGTCTTTGGTAAGGGGTGCGGGAGTGGTAGATGCTTGTTCCTTGGTAGTAGAGGTGGTAGTGGTAGATGCTAGTTCCTTGGTAATGGAGGTGGGAGTGGTAGATGCTAGGTACTTGGTAATGGAGGTGGGAGTGGTAGATGCTTGTTCCTTGGTAGTGGAGGTGTGAGTGGTAGATGCAAGTTCCTTGTTGGTGGTGGTGGGAGTGGTAGATGCTAGGTCCTTGGTAATGGAGGTGGGAGTGGTAGATGCTTGTTCCTTGATAATGGGAGTGGTAGATGTAGTGGTAGATGCTAGTTTCTTGGTAATAGAGGTGGGAGTGGTAGATGCTAGTTCCTTGGTAATGGAGGTGGGAGTGGTAGATGTAGTGGTAGATGCTAGTTCCTTGGTTGTGGAGGTGGGAGTGGTAGATGCTAGGTCCTTGGTAATGGAGGTGGGAGTGGTAGATGCTAGTTCGTTGTTAATGGAGGTGGGAGTGGTAGATGTAGTGGTAGATGCTAGTTCCTTGGTTGTGGAGGTGGGAGTGGTAGATGCTAGTTCCTTGGTTGTGGGAGTGTTAGATGCTAGTTCCTTGGTAATGGGGGTGGGAGTGGTAGATGCTTGTTCCTTGGTAGTGGAGGTGGGAGTGGTAGATGCTAGTTCCTTGTTGGTGGAGGTGGGAGTGGTAGATGCTAGGTCCTTGGTAATGAAGGGGGGAGTGGTAGATGCTTGTTCCTTGGTAATGGGAGTGGTAGATGTAGTGGTAGATGCTAGTTCCTTGGTAATAGAGGTGGGAGTGGTAGATGCTAGTTCCTTGGTTGTGGGAGTGTTAGATGCTAGGTCCTTGGTAATGGGGGTGGGAGTGGTAGATGTAGTGGTAGATGCAAGTTCCTTGGTTGTGGAGGTGGGAGTGGTAGATGTAGTGGTAGATGCTAGTTCGTTGGTAATAGAGGTGGGAGTGGTAGATGCTAGTTCCTTGGTTGTGGGAGTGGTAGATTCTTGTTCCTTGGTAGTGGAGGGTGGAGTGGTAGATGCTAGTTCCTTGGTAATGGAGGTGGGAGTGGTAGATGCTAGTTCCTTGGTAATGGTGGTAGGAGTGGTAGATGTAGTGGTAGATGCTAGTTCCTTGGTAATGGAGGTGGGAGTGGTAGATGTAGTGGTAGATGCTAGTTCCTTTGTTGTGGGAGTGGTAGATGCTAGTTCCTTGGTTGTGGAGGTGGGAGTGGTAGATGCTAGGTCCTTGGTAATGGAGGTGGGAGTGGTAGATGCTAGTTCGTTGTTAATGGAGGTGGTAGTGGTAGATGTAGTGGTAGATGCTAGTTCCTTGGTAATAGAGGTGGGAGTGGTAGATGCTAGTTCATTGGTAATTGAGGTGGGAGTGGTAGATGTAGTGGTAGATGCTAGTTCCTTGGTTGTGGAGGTGGGAGTGGTAGATGCTAGGTCCTTGGTTGTGGGAGTGTTAGATGCTAGTTCCTTGGTAATGGGGGTGGGAGTGGTAGATGCTTGTTCCTTGGTAGTGGAGGTGGGAGTGGTAGATGCTAGTTCCTTGTTGGTGGTGGTGGGAGTGGTAGATGCTAGGTCCTTGGTAATGGAGGTGGGAGTGGTAGATGCTTGTTCCTTGGTAATGGGAGTGGTAGATGTAGTGGTAGATGCTAGTTCCTTGGTAATAGAGGTGGGAGTGGTAGATGCTAGTTCCTTGGTTGTGGGAGTGTTAGATGCTAGTTCCTTGGTAATGGGGGTGGGAGTGGTAGATGCTTGTTCCTTGGTAGTGGAGGTGGGAGTGGTATATGCTAGTTCCTTGGTTGTGGGAGTGTTAGATGCTAGTTCCTTGGTAATGGGGGTGGGAGTGGTAGATGCTTGTTCCTTGGTAGTGGAGGTGGGAGTGGTAGATGTAGTGGTAGATGCAAGTTCCTTGGTTGTGGAGGTTGAAGTGGTAGATGTAGTGGTAGATGCTAGTTCCTTGGTAATAGAGGTGGGAGTGGTAGATGCTAGTTCCTTGGTTGTGGAGGTGGGAGTGGTAGATGCTAGTTCCTTGGTTGTGGGAGTGTTAGATGCTAGTTCCTTGGTAATGGGGGTGGGAGTGGTAGATGCTTGTTCCTTGGGAGTGGAGGTGGGAGTGGTAGATGTAGTGGTAGATGCTAGTTCCTTGGTTGTGGAGGTGGGAGTGGTAGATGCTAGGTCCTTGGTTGTGGGAGTGGTAGATGCTAGGTCTTTGGTAAGGGGTGCGGGAGTGGTAGATGCTTGTTCCTTGGTAGTAGAGGTGGTAGTGGTAGATGCTAGTTCCTTGGTAATGGAGGTGGGAGTGGTAGATGCTAGGTACTTGGTAATGGAGGTGGGAGTGGTAGATGCTTGTTCCTTGGTAGTGGAGGTGTGAGTGGTAGATGCAAGTTCCTTGTTGGTGGTGGTGGGAGTGGTAGATGCTAGGTCCTTGGTAATGGAGGTGGGAGTGGTAGATGCTTGTTCCTTGATAATGGGAGTGGTAGATGTAGTGGTAGATGCTAGTTTCTTGGTAATAGAGGTGGGAGTGGTAGATGCTAGTTCCTTTGTTGTGGGAGTGGTAGATGCTTGTTCCTTGGTAGTGGAGGGTGGAGTGGTAGATGCTAGTTCCTTGGTAATGGAGGTTGGAGTGGTAGATGCTAGTTCCTTGGTAATGGAGGTGGGAGTGGTAGATGTAGTGGTAGATGCTAGTTCCTTGGTAATGGAGGTGGGAGTGGTAGATGAAGTGGTAGATGCTAGTTCCTTGGTTGTGGAGGTGGGAGTGGTAGATGCTAGGTCCTTGGTAATGGAGGTGGGAGTGGTAGATGCTAGTTCCTTGGTTGTGGGAGTGTTAGATGCTAGGTCCTTGGTAATGGGGGTGGGAGTGGTAGATGTAGTGGTAGATGCAAGTTCCTTGGTTGTGGAGGTTTGAGTGGTAGATGTAGTGGTAGATGCTAGTTCGTTGGTAATAGAGGTGGGAGTGGTAGATGCTAGTTCCTTGGTTGTGGGAGTGGTAGATGCTAGGTCTTTGGTAATGGGCGCGGGAGTGGTAGATGCTTGTTCCTGGGTAGTAGAGGTGGTAGTGGTAGATGCTAGTTCCTTGGTAATGGAGGTGGGAGTGGTAGATGCTAGGTACTTGGTAATGGAGGTGGGAGTGGTAGATGCTTGTTCCTTGGTAGTGGAGGTGGGAGTGGTATTTGCTTGTTCCTTTGTTGTGGGAGTGGTAGATGCTAGTTCCTTGGTAGTGTAGGTGGGAGTGGTAGTTGCTAGTTCCTTGGTAATAGAGTTGGGAGTGGTAGATGCTAGTTCCTTGTTGGTGGGAGTGGTAGATGCTAGGTCCTTGGTAATGGAGGTGGGTGTGGTAGATGCTAGTTCCTTGGTAATAGAGTTGGGAATGGTAGATGCTAGTTCCTTTGTTGTGGGAGTGGTAGATTCTTGTTCCTTGGTAGTGGAGGGTGGAGTGGTAGATGCTAGTTCCTTGGGAATGGAGGTGGGAGTGGTAGATGCTAGTTCCTTGGTAATGGAGGTAGGAGTGGTAGATGTAGTGGTAGATGCTAGTTCCTTGGTAATGGAGGTGGGAGTGGTAGATGTAGTGGTAGATGCTAGTTCCTTTGTTGTGGGAGTGGTAGATGCTAGTTCCTTGGTTGTGGAGGTGGGAGTGGTAGATGCTAGGTCCTTAGTAATGGAGGTGGGAGTGGTAGATGCTAGTTCGTTGTTAATGGAGGTGGGAGTGGTAGATGTAGTGGTAGATGCTAGTTCCTTGGTAATAGAGGTGGGAGTGGTAGATGCTAGTTCATTGGTAATTGAGGTTGGAGTGGTAGATGTAGTGGTAGATGCTAGTTCCTTGGTTGTGGAGGTGGGAGTGGTAGATGCTAGGTCCTTGGTAATAGAGTTGGGAGTGGTAGATGCTAGTTCCTTGGTAGTGGATGTGGGAGTGGTAGATGCTAGTTCCTTGGTTGTGGGAGTGGTAGATGCTATGTCCTTGGTAATGGATGTGGGAGTGGTACATACTTGTTCCTTGGTTGTGGAGGTGGGAGTGGTAGATGCTAGTTCCTTGTTGGTCGGAGTGGTAGATGCTAGGTCCTTGGTAATGGAGGTGGGTGTGGTAGATGCTAGTTCCTTGGTAATAGAGTTGGGAGTGGTAGATGCTAGTTCCTTTGTTGTGGGAGTGGTAGATTCTTGTTCCTTGGTAGTGGAGGGTGGAGTGGTAGATGCTAGTTCCTTGGTAATGGAGGTGGGAGTGGTAGATGCTAGTTCCTTGGTAATGGAGGTGGGAGTGGTAGATGTAGTGGTAGATGCTAGTTCCTTGGTAATGGAGGTGGGAGTGGTAGATGTAGTGGTAGATGCTAGTTCCTTTGTTGTGGGAGTGGTAGATGCTAGTTCCTTGGTTGTGGAGGTGGGAGTGGTAGATGCTAGGTCCTTGGTAATGGAGGTGGGAGTGGTAGATGCTAGTTCGTTGTTAATGGAGGTGGTAGTGGTAGATGTAGTGGTAGATGCTAGTTCCTTGGTAATAGAGGTGGGAGTGGTAGATGCTAGTTCATTGGTAATTGAGGTGGGAGTGGTAGATGTAGTGGTAGATGCTAGTTCCTTGGTTGTGGAGGTGGGAGTGGTAGATGCTAGGTCCTTGGTAACGGAGGTGGGAGTGGTATTTGCTAGTTCCTTTGTTGTGGGAGTGGTAGATGCTAGTTCCTTGGTAGTGGAGGTGGGAGTGGTAGATGCTAGTTCCTTGGTAATAGAGTTGGGAGTGGTAGATGCTAGTTCCTTTGTTGTGGGAGTGGTAGATGCTAGTTCCTTGGTTGTGGAGGTGGGAGTGGTAGATGCTAGTTCCTTGTTGGTGGGAGTGGTAGATGCTAGGTCCTTGGTAATGGAGGTGGGTGTGGTAGATGCTAGTTCCTTGGTAATAGAGTTGGGAGTGGTAGATGCTAGTTCCTTTGTTGTGGGAGTGGTAGATTCTTGTTCCTTGGTAGTGGAGGGTGGAGTGGTAGATGCTAGTTCCTTGGTAATGGAGGTGGGAGTGGTAGATGCTAGTTCCTTGGTAATGGAGGTGGGAGTGGTAGATGTAGTGGTAGATGCTAGTTCCTTGGTAATGGAGGTGGGAGTGGTAGATGTAGTGGTAGATGCTAGTTCCTTTGTTGTGGGAGTGGTAGATGCTAGTTCCTTGGTTGTGGAGGTGGGAGTGGTAGATGCTAGGTCCTTGGTAATGGAGGTGGGAGTGGTAGATGCTAGTTCGTTGTTAATGGAGGTGGGAGTGGTAGATGTAGTGGTAGATGCTAGTTCCTTGGTAATAGAGGTGGGAGTGGTAGATGCTAGTTCATTGGTAATTGAGGTGGGAGTGGTAGATGTAGTGGTAGATGCTAGTTCCTTGGTTGTGGAGGTGGGAGTGGTAGATGCTAGGTCCTTGGTAACGGAGGTGGGAGTGGTATTTGCTAGTTCCTTTGTTGTGGGAGTGGTAGATGCTAGTTCCTTGGTAGTGGAGGTGGGAGTGGTAGATGCTAGTTCCTTGGTAATAGAGTTGGGAGTGGTAGATGCTAGTTCCTTTGTTGTGGGAGTGGTAGATGCTAGTTCCTTGGTTGTGGAGGTGGGAGTGGTAGATGCTAGTTCCTTGTTGGTGGGAGTGGTAGATGCTAGGTCCTTGGTAATGGAGGTGGGAGTGGTAGATGTAGTGGTAGATGCTAGTTCCTTGGTAATAGAGGTGGGAGTGGTAGATGCTAGTTCATTGGTAATTGAGGTTGGAGTGGTAGATGTAGTGGTAGATGCGAGTTCCTTGGTTGTGGAGGTGGGAGTGGTAGATGCTAGGTCCTTGGTAATAGAGTTGGGAGTGGTAGATGCTAGTTCCTTGGTAGTGGAGGTGGGAGTGGTAGATGCTAGTTCCTTGGTTGTGGGAGTGGTAGATGCTATGTCCTTGGTAATGGATGTGGGAGTGGTACATACTTGTTCCTTGGTTGTGGAGGTGGGAGTGGTAGATGCTAGTTCCTTGTTGGTCGGAGTGGTAGATGCTAGGTCCTTGGTAATGGAGGTGGGTGTGGTAGATGCTAGTTCATTGGTAATTGAGGTGGGAGTGGTAGATGTAGTGGTAGACGCTAGTTCCTTGGTTGTGGAGGTAGGAGTGGTAGATGCTAGGTCCTTGGTAACGGAGGTGGGAGTGGTATTTGCTAGTTCCTTTGTTGTGGGAGTGGTAGATGCTAGTTCCTGGTAGTGGAGGTGGGAGTGGTAGATGCTAGTTCCTTGGTAATAGAGTTGGGAGTGGTAGATGCTAGTTCCTTTGTTGTGGGAGTGGTAGATGCTAGTTCCTTGGTTGTGGAGGTGGGAGTGGTAGATGCTAGTTCCTTGTTGGTGGGAGTGGTAGATGCTAGGTCCTTGGTAATGGAGGTGGGTGTGGTAGATGCTAGTTCCTTGGTAATAGAGTTGGGAGTGGTAGATGCTAGTTCCTGGTAGTGGAGGTGGGAGTGGTAGATGCTAGTTCCTTGGTAATAGAGTTGGGAGTGGTAGATGCTAGTTCCTTTGTTGTGGGAGTGGTAGATGCTAGTTCCTTCGTTGTGGAGGTGGGAGTGGTAGATGCTAGTTCCTTGTTGGTGGGAGTGGTAGATGCTAGGTCCTTGGTAATGGAGGTGGGAGTGGTAGATGTAGTGGTAGATGCTAGTTCCTTGGTAATAGAGGTGGGAGTGGTAGATGCTAGTTCATTGGTAATTGAGGTTGGAGTGGTAGATGTAGTGGTAGATGCGAGTTCCTTGGTTGTGGAGGTGGGAGTGGTAGATGCTAGGTCCTTGGTAATAGAGTTGGGAGTGGTAGATGCTAGTTCCTTGGTAGTGGAGGTGGGAGTGGTAGATGCTAGTTCCTTGGTAGTGGAGGTGGGAGTGGTAGATGCTAGTTCCTTGGTAATAGAGTTGGGAGTGGTAGATGCTAGTTCCTTTGTTGTGGGAGTGGTAGATGCTAGTTCCTTGGTTGTGGAGGTGGGAGTGGTAGATGCTAGTTCCTTGTTGGTGGGAGTGGTAGATGCTAGGTCCTTGGTAATGGAGGTGGGTGTGGTAGATGCTAGTTCCTTGGTAATAGAGTTGGGAGTGGTAGATGCTAGTTCCTTTGTTGTGGGAGTGGTAGATTCTTGTTCCTTGGTAGTGGAGGGTGGAGTGGTAGATGCTAGTTCCTTGGTAATGGAGGTGGGAGTGGTAGATGCTAGTTCCTTGGTAATGGAGGTGGGAGTGGTAGATGTAGTGGTAGATGCTAGTTCCTTGGTAATGGAGGTGGGAGTGGTAGATGTAGTGGTAGATGCTAGTTCCTTTGTTGTGGGAGTGGTAGATGCTAGTTCCTTGGTTGTGGAGGTGGGAGTGGTAGATGCTAGGTCCTTGGTAATGGAGGTGGGAGTGGTAGATGCTAGTTCGTTGTTAATGGAGGTGTGAGTGGTAGATGTAGTGGTAGATGCTAGTTCCTTGGTAATAGAGGTGGGAGTGGTAGATGCTAGTTCATTGGTAATTGAGGTGGGAGTGGTAGATGTAGTGGTAGATGCTAGTTCCTTGGTTGTGGAGGTGGGAGTGGTAGATGCTAGGTCCTTGGTAACGGAGGTGGGAGTGGTATTTGCTAGTTCCTTTGTTGTGGGAGTGGTAGATGCTAGTTCCTTGGTAGTGGAGGTGGGAGTGGTAGATGCTAGTTCCTTGGTAATAGAGTTGGGAGTGGTAGATGCTAGTTCCTTTGTTGTGGGATTGGTAGATGCTAGTTCCTTGGTTGTGGAGGTGGGAGTGGTAGATGCTAGTTCCTTGTTGGTGGGAGTGGTAGATGCTAGGTCCTTGGTAATGGAGGTGGGAGTGGTAGATGTAGTGGTAGATGCTAGTTCCTTGGTAATAGAGGTGGGAGTGGTAGATGCTAGTTCATTGGTAATTGAGGTTGGAGTGAAAGATGTAGTGGTAGATGCGAGTTCCTTGGTTGTGGAGGTGGGAGTGGTAGATGCTAGGTCCTTGGTAATAGAGTTGGGAGTGGTAGATGCTAGTTCCTTGGTAGTGGAGGTGGGAGTGGTAGATGCTAGTTCCTTGGTTGTGGGAGTGGTAGATGCTATGTCCTTGGTAATGGATGTGGGAGTGGTACATACTTGTTCCTTGGTTGTGGAGGTGGGAGTGGTAGATGCTAGTTCCTTGTTGGTCGGAGTGGTAGATGCTAGGTCCTTGGTAATGGAGGTGGGTGTGGTAGATGCTAGTTCATTGGTAATTGAGGTGGGAGTGGTAGATGTAGTGGTAGACGCTAGTTCCTTGGTTGTGGAGGTAGGAGTGGTAGATGCTAGGTCCTTGGTAACGGAGGTGGGAGTGGTATTTGCTAGTTCCTTTGTTGTGGGAGTGGTAGATGCTAGTTCCTGGTAGTGGAGGTGGGAGTGGTAGATGCTAGTTCCTTGGTAATAGAGTTGGGAGTGGTAGATGCTAGTTCCTTTGTTGTGGGAGTGGTAGATGCTAGTTCCTTGGTTGTGGAGGTGGGAGTGGTAGATGCTAGTTCCTTGTTGGTGGGAGTGGTAGATGCTAGGTCCTTGGTAATGGAGGTGGGTGTGGTAGATGCTAGTTCCTTGGTAATAGAGTTGGGAGTGGTAGATGCTAGTTCCTGGTAGTGGAGGTGGGAGTGGTAGATGCTAGTTCCTTGGTAATAGAGTTGGGAGTGGTAGATGCTAGTTCCTTTGTTGTGGGAGTGGTAGATGCTAGTTCCTTGGTTGTGGAGGTGGGAGTGGTAGATGCTAGGTCCTTGGTAACGGAGGTGGGAGTGGTATTTGCTAGTTCCTTTGTTGTGGGAGTGGTAGATGCTAGTTCCTTGGTAGTGGAGGTGGGAGTGGTAGATGCTAGTTCCTTGGTAATAGAGTTGGGAGTGGTAGATGCTAGTTCCTTTGTTGTGGGAGTGGTAGATGCTAGTTCCTTGGTTGTGGAGGTGGGAGTGGTAGATGCTAGTTCATTGGTAATTGAGGTTGGAGTGGTAGATGTAGTGGTAGATGCGAGTTCCTTGGTTGTGGAGGTGGGAGTGGTAGATGCTAGGTCCTTGGTAATAGAGTTGGGAGTGGTAGATGCTAGTTCATTGGTAGTGGAGGTGGGAGTGGTAGATGCTAGTTCCTTGGTTGTGGGAGTGGTAGATGCTATGTCCTTGGTAATGGATGTGGGAGTGGTACATACTTGTTCCTTGGTTGTGGAGGTGGGAGTGGTAGATGCTAGTTCCTTGTTGGTCGGAGTGGTAGATGCTAGGTCCTTGGTAATGGAGGTGGGTGTGGTAGATGCTAGTTCATTGGTAATTGAGGTGGGAGTGGTAGATGTAGTGGTAGACGCTAGTTCCTTGGTTGTGGAGGTAGGAGTGGTAGATGCTAGGTCCTTGGTAACGGAGGTGGGAGTGGTATTTGCTAGTTCCTTTGTTGTGGGAGTGGTAGATGCTAGTTCCTGGTAGTGGAGGTGGGAGTGGTAGATGCTAGTTCCTTGGTAATAGAGTTGGGAGTGGTAGATGCTAGTTCCTTTGTTGTGGGAGTGGTAGATGCTAGTTCCTTGGTTGTGGAGGTGGGAGTGGTAGATGCTAGTTCCTTGTTGGTGGGAGTGGTAGATGCTAGGTCCTTGGTAATGGAGGTGGGTGTGGTAGATGCTAGTTCCTTGGTAATAGAGTTGGGAGTGGTAGATGCTAGTTCCTGGTAGTGGAGGTGGGAGTGGTAGATGCTAGTTCCTTGGTAATAGAGTTGGGAGTGGTAGATGCTAGTTCCTTTGTTGTGGGAGTGGTAGATGCTAGTTCCTTCGTTGTGGAGGTGGGAGTGGTAGATGCTAGTTCCTTGTTGGTGGGAGTGGTAGATGCTAGGTCCTTGGTAATGGAGGTGGGAGTGGTAGATGTAGTGGTAGATGCTAGTTCCTTGGTAATAGAGGTGGGAGTGGTAGATGCTAGTTCATTGGTAATTGAGGTTGGAGTGGTAGATGTAGTGGTAGATGCGAGTTCCTTGGTTGTGGAGGTGGGAGTGGTAGATGCTAGGTCCTTGGTAATAGAGTTGGGAGTGGTAGATGCTAGTTCCTTGGTAGTGGAGGTGGGAGTGGTAGATGCTAGTTCCTTGGTAGTGGAGGTGGGAGTGGTAGATGCTAGTTCCTTGGTAATAGAGTTGGGAGTGGTAGATGCTAGTTCCTTTGTTGTGGGAGTGGTAGATGCTAGTTCCTTGGTTGTGGAGGTGGGAGTGGTAGATGCTAGTTCCTTGTTGGTGGGAGTGGTAGATGCTAGGTCCTTGGTAATGGAGGTGGGTGTGGTAGATGCTAGTTCCTTGGTAATAGAGTTGGGAGTGGTAGATGCTAGTTCCTTTGTTGTGGGAGTGGTAGATTCTTGTTCCTTGGTAGTGGAGGGTGGAGTGGTAGATGCTAGTTCCTTGGTAATGGAGGTGGGAGTGGTAGATGCTAGTTCCTTGGTAATGGAGGTGGGAGTGGTAGATGTAGTGGTAGATGCTAGTTCCTTGGTAATGGAGGTGGGAGTGGTAGATGTAGTGGTAGATGCTAGTTCCTTTGTTGTGGGAGTGGTAGATGCTAGTTCCTTGGTTGTGGAGGTGGGAGTGGTAGATGCTAGGTCCTTGGTAATGGAGGTGGGAGTGGTAGATGCTAGTTCGTTGTTAATGGAGGTGGGAGTGGTAGATGTAGTGGTAGATGCTAGTTCCTTGGTAATAGAGGTGGGAGTGGTAGATGCTAGTTCATTGGTAATTGAGGTGGGAGTGGTAGATGTAGTGGTAGATGCTAGTTCCTTGGTTGTGGAGGTGGGAGTGGTAGATGCTAGGTCCTTGGTAACGGAGGTGGGAGTGGTATTTGCTAGTTCCTTTGTTGTGGGAGTGGTAGATGCTAGTTCCTTGGTAGTGGAGGTGGGAGTGGTAGATGCTAGTTCCTTGGTAATAGAGTTGGGAGTGGTAGATGCTAGTTCCTTTGTTGTGGGATTGGTAGATGCTAGTTCCTTGGTTGTGGAGGTGGGAGTGGTAGATGCTAGTTCCTTGTTGGTGGGAGTGGTAGATGCTAGGTCCTTGGTAATGGAGGTGGGAGTGGTAGATGTAGTGGTAGATGCTAGTTCCTTGGTAATAGAGGTGGGAGTGGTAGATGCTAGTTCATTGGTAATTGAGGTTGGAGTGAAAGATGTAGTGGTAGATGCGAGTTCCTTGGTTGTGGAGGTGGGAGTGGTAGATGCTAGGTCCTTGGTAATAGAGTTGGGAGTGGTAGATGCTAGTTCCTTGGTAGTGGAGGTGGGAGTGGTAGATGCTAGTTCCTTGGTTGTGGGAGTGGTAGATGCTATGTCCTTGGTAATGGATGTGGGAGTGGTACATACTTGTTCCTTGGTTGTGGAGGTGGGAGTGGTAGATGCTAGTTCCTTGTTGGTCGGAGTGGTAGATGCTAGGTCCTTGGTAATGGAGGTGGGTGTGGTAGATGCTAGTTCATTGGTAATTGAGGTGGGAGTGGTAGATGTAGTGGTAGACGCTAGTTCCTTGGTTGTGGAGGTAGGAGTGGTAGATGCTAGGTCCTTGGTAACGGAGGTGGGAGTGGTATTTGCTAGTTCCTTTGTTGTGGGAGTGGTAGATGCTAGTTCCTGGTAGTGGAGGTGGGAGTGGTAGATGCTAGTTCCTTGGTAATAGAGTTGGGAGTGGTAGATGCTAGTTCCTTTGTTGTGGGAGTGGTAGATGCTAGTTCCTTGGTTGTGGAGGTGGGAGTGGTAGATGCTAGGTCCTTGGTAACGGAGGTGGGAGTGGTATTTGCTAGTTCCTTTGT
The DNA here is from genome assembly GCF_965601325.2 of Salmo salar. NCBI lineage: Eukaryota > Metazoa > Chordata > Actinopteri > Salmoniformes > Salmonidae > Salmo > Salmo salar. Next base: position 51,250,311 of record NC_138304.1, read on the forward strand.
TGTGGGAGTGGTAGATGCTAGTTCCTTGGTAGTGGAGGTGGGAGTGGTAGATGCTAGTTCCTTGGTAATAGAGTTGGGAGTGGTAGATGCTAGTTCCTTTGTTGTGGGAGTGGTAGATGCTAGTTCCTTGGTTGTGGAGGTGGGAGTGGTAGATGCTAGTTCCTTGTTGGTGGGAGTGGTAGATGCTAGGTCCTTGGTAATGGAGGTGGGAGTGGTAGATGTAGTGGTAGATGCTAGTTCCTTGGTAATAGAGGTGGGAGTGGTAGATGCTAGTTCATTGGTAATTGAGGTTGGAGTGGTAGATGTAGTGGTAGATGCGAGTTCCTTGGTTGTGGAGGTGGGAGTGGTAGATGCTAGGTCCTTGGTAATAGAGTTGGGAGTGGTAGATGCTAGTTCATTGGTAGTGGAGGTGGGAGTGGTAGATGCTAGTTCCTTGGTTGTGGGAGTGGTAGATGCTATGTCCTTGGTAATGGATGTGGGAGTGGTACATACTTGTTCCTTGGTTGTGGAGGTGGGAGTGGTAGATGCTAGTTCCTTGTTGGTCGGAGTGGTAGATGCTAGGTCCTTGGTAATGGAGGTGGGTGTGGTAGATGCTAGTTCATTGGTAATTGAGGTGGGAGTGGTAGATGTAGTGGTAGACGCTAGTTCCTTGGTTGTGGAGGTAGGAGTGGTAGATGCTAGGTCCTTGGTAACGGAGGTGGGAGTGGTATTTGCTAGTTCCTTTGTTGTGGGAGTGGTAGATGCTAGTTCCTGGTAGTGGAGGTGGGAGTGGTAGATGCTAGTTCCTTGGTAATAGAGTTGGGAGTGGTAGATGCTAGTTCCTTTGTTGTGGGAGTGGTAGATGCTAGTTCCTTGGTTGTGGAGGTGGGAGTGGTAGATGCTAGTTCCTTGTTGGTGGGAGTGGTAGATGCTAGGTCCTTGGTAATGGAGGTGGGTGTGGTAGATGCTAGTTCCTTGGTAATAGAGTTGGGAGTGGTAGATGCTAGTTCCTGGTAGTGGAGGTGGGAGTGGTAGATGCTAGTTCCTTGGTAATAGAGTTGGGAGTGGTAGATGCTAGTTCCTTTGTTGTGGGAGTGGTAGATGCTAGTTCCTTCGTTGTGGAGGTGGGAGTGGTAGATGCTAGTTCCTTGTTGGTGGGAGTGGTAGATGCTAGGTCCTTGGTAATGGAGGTGGGAGTGGTAGATGTAGTGGTAGATGCTAGTTCCTTGGTAATAGAGGTGGGAGTGGTAGATGCTAGTTCATTGGTAATTGAGGTTGGAGTGGTAGATGTAGTGGTAGATGCGAGTTCCTTGGTTGTGGAGGTGGGAGTGGTAGATGCTAGGTCCTTGGTAATAGAGTTGGGAGTGGTAGATGCTAGTTCCTTGGTAGTGGAGGTGGGAGTGGTAGATGCTAGTTCCTTGGTAGTGGAGGTGGGAGTGGTAGATGCTAGTTCCTTGGTAATAGAGTTGGGAGTGGTAGATGCTAGTTCCTTTGTTGTGGGAGTGGTAGATGCTAGTTCCTTGGTTGTGGAGGTGGGAGTGGTAGATGCTAGTTCCTTGTTGGTGGGAGTGGTAGATGCTAGGTCCTTGGTAATGGAGGTGGGTGTGGTAGATGCTAGTTCCTTGGTAATAGAGTTGGGAGTGGTAGATGCTAGTTCCTTTGTTGTGGGAGTGGTAGATTCTTGTTCCTTGGTAGTGGAGGGTGGAGTGGTAGATGCTAGTTCCTTGGTAATGGAGGTGGGAGTGGTAGATGCTAGTTCCTTGGTAATGGAGGTGGGAGTGGTAGATGTAGTGGTAGATGCTAGTTCCTTGGTAATGGAGGTGGGAGTGGTAGATGTAGTGGTAGATGCTAGTTCCTTTGTTGTGGGAGTGGTAGATGCTAGTTCCTTGGTTGTGGAGGTGGGAGTGGTAGATGCTAGGTCCTTGGTAATGGAGGTGGGAGTGGTAGATGCTAGTTCGTTGTTAATGGAGGTGGGAGTGGTAGATGTAGTGGTAGATGCTAGTTCCTTGGTAATAGAGGTGGGAGTGGTAGATGCTAGTTCATTGGTAATTGAGGTGGGAGTGGTAGATGTAGTGGTAGATGCTAGTTCCTTGGTTGTGGAGGTGGGAGTGGTAGATGCTAGGTCCTTGGTAACGGAGGTGGGAGTGGTATTTGCTAGTTCCTTTGTTGTGGGAGTGGTAGATGCTAGTTCCTTGGTAGTGGAGGTGGGAGTGGTAGATGCTAGTTCCTTGGTAATAGAGTTGGGAGTGGTAGATGCTAGTTCCTTTGTTGTGGGATTGGTAGATGCTAGTTCCTTGGTTGTGGAGGTGGGAGTGGTAGATGCTAGTTCCTTGTTGGTGGGAGTGGTAGATGCTAGGTCCTTGGTAATGGAGGTGGGAGTGGTAGATGTAGTGGTAGATGCTAGTTCCTTGGTAATAGAGGTGGGAGTGGTAGATGCTAGTTCATTGGTAATTGAGGTTGGAGTGAAAGATGTAGTGGTAGATGCGAGTTCCTTGGTTGTGGAGGTGGGAGTGGTAGATGCTAGGTCCTTGGTAATAGAGTTGGGAGTGGTAGATGCTAGTTCCTTGGTAGTGGAGGTGGGAGTGGTAGATGCTAGTTCCTTGGTTGTGGGAGTGGTAGATGCTATGTCCTTGGTAATGGATGTGGGAGTGGTACATACTTGTTCCTTGGTTGTGGAGGTGGGAGTGGTAGATGCTAGTTCCTTGTTGGTCGGAGTGGTAGATGCTAGGTCCTTGGTAATGGAGGTGGGTGTGGTAGATGCTAGTTCATTGGTAATTGAGGTGGGAGTGGTAGATGTAGTGGTAGACGCTAGTTCCTTGGTTGTGGAGGTAGGAGTGGTAGATGCTAGGTCCTTGGTAACGGAGGTGGGAGTGGTATTTGCTAGTTCCTTTGTTGTGGGAGTGGTAGATGCTAGTTCCTGGTAGTGGAGGTGGGAGTGGTAGATGCTAGTTCCTTGGTAATAGAGTTGGGAGTGGTAGATGCTAGTTCCTTTGTTGTGGGAGTGGTAGATGCTAGTTCCTTGGTTGTGGAGGTGGGAGTGGTAGATGCTAGTTCCTTGTTGGTGGGAGTGGTAGATGCTAGGTCCTTGGTAATGGAGGTGGGTGTGGTAGATGCTAGTTCCTTGGTAATAGAGTTGGGAGTGGTAGATGCTAGTTCCTGGTAGTGGAGGTGGGAGTGGTAGATGCTAGTTCCTTGGTAATAGAGTTGGGAGTGGTAGATGCTAGTTCCTTTGTTGTGGGAGTGGTAGATGCTAGTTCCTTCGTTGTGGAGGTGGGAGTGGTAGATGCTAGTTCCTTGTTGGTGGGAGTGGTAGATGCTAGGTCCTTGGTAATGGAGGTGGGAGTGGTAGATGTAGTGGTAGATGCTAGTTCCTTGGTAATAGAGGTGGGAGTGGTAGATGCTAGTTCATTGGTAATTGAGGTTGGAGTGGTAGATGTAGTGGTAGATGCGAGTTCCTTGGTTGTGGAGGTGGGAGTGGTAGATGCTAGGTCCTTGGTAATAGAGTTGGGAGTGGTAGATGCTAGTTCCTTGGTAGTGGAGGTGGGAGTGGTAGATGCTAGTTCCTTGGTTGTGGGAGTGGTAGATGCTATGTCCTTGGTAATGGATGTGGGAGTGGTACATACTTGTTCCTTGGTTGTGGAGGTGGGATTGGTAGATGCTAGTTCCTTGTTGGTCGGAGTGGTAGATGCTAGGTCCTTGGTAATGGAGGTGGGTGTGGTAGATGCTAGTTCATTGGTAATTGAGGTGGGAGTGGTAGATGTAGTGGTAGATGCTAGTTCCTTGGTTGTGGAGGTGGGAGTGGTAGATGCTAGGTCCTTGGTAACGGAGGTGGGAGTGGTATTTGCTAGTTCCTTTGTTGTGGGAGTGGTAGATGCTAGTTCCTGGTAGTGGAGGTGGGAGTGGTAGATGCTAGTTCCTTGGTAATAGAGTTGGGAGTGGTAGATGCTAGTTCCTTTGTTGTGGGAGTGGTAGATGCTAGTTCCTTGGTTGTGGAGGTGGGAGTGGTAGATGCTAGTTCCTTGTTGGTGGGAGTGGTAGATGCTAGGTCCTTGGTAATGGAGGTGGGTGTGGTAGATGCTAGTTCCTTGGTAATAGAGTTGGGAGTGGTAGATGCTAGTTCCTTTGTTGTGGGAGTGGTAGATTCTTGTTCCTTGGTAGTGGAGGGTGGAGTGGTAGATGCTAGTTCCTTGGTAATGGAGGTGGGAGTGGTAGATGCTAGTTCCTTGGTAATGGAGGTGGGAGTGGTAGATGTAGTGGTAGATGCTAGTTCCTTGGTAATGGAGGTGGGAGTGGTAGATGTAGTGGTAGATGCTAGTTCCTTTGTTGTGGGAGTGGTAGATGCTAGTTCCTTGGTTGTGGAGGTGGGAGTGGTAGATGCTAGGTCCTTGGTAATGGAGGTGGGAGTGGTAGATGTAGTGGTAGATGCTAGTTCCTTGGTAATAGAGGTGGGAGTGGTAGATGCTAGTTCATTGGTAATTGAGGTGGGAGTGGTAGATGTAGTGGTAGATGCTAGTTCCTTGGTTGTGGAGGTGGGAGTGGTAGATGCTAGGTCCTTGGTAACGGAGGTGGGAGTGGTAGTTTCTTGTTCCTTGGTAGTGGAGGTGGGAGTGGTAGATGCTAGTTCCTTGTTGGTGGTGGTAGGAGTGGTAGATGCTAGGTCCTTGGTGATGGAGGTAGGTGTGGTAGATGCTTGTTCCTTGGTAATGGGAGTGGTAGATGTAGTGGTAGATGCTAGTTCCTTGGTAATAGAGGTGGGAGTGGTAGATGCTAGTTCCTTGGTTGTGGGAGTGTTAGATGCTAGTTCCTTGGTAATGGGGGTGGGAGTGGTAGATGTAGTGGTAGATGCTAGTTCCTTGGTTGTGGAGGTGGGAGTGGTAGATGTTGTGGTAGATGCTAGTTCCTTGGTAATAGAGGTGGGATTGGTAGATGCTAGTTCCTTGGTTGTGGGAGTGGTAGATGCTAGGTCCTTGGTAATGGGCGCGGGAGTGGTAGATGCTTGTTCCTTGGTAGTAGAGGTGGTAGTGGTAGATGCTAGTTCCTTGGTAATGGAGGTGGGAGTGGTAGATGCTAGTTCCTTGGATGTGGGAGTGGTAGATGCTAGGTACTTGGTAATAGGGTGGGAGTGGTAGATGCTTGTTCCTTGGTAGTGGAGGTGAGAGTGGTAGATGCTAGTTCCTTTGTTGTGGGAGTGGTAGATGCTAGTTCCTTGGTAGTGGAGGTGGGAGTGGTAGATGCTAGTTCCTTGGTAATAGAGTTGGGAGTGGTAGATGCTAGTTCCTTTGTTGTGGGAGTGGTAGATGCTACTTCCATGGTTGTGGAGTTGGGAGTGGTAGATGCTAGTTCCAGGTTGGTGGGAGTGGTAGATGCTAGGTCCTTGGTAATGGAGGTGGGAGTGGTAGATGCTTGTTCCTTGGTAGTGGAGGGTGGAGTGGTAGATGCTAGTTCCTTGGTAATGGAGGTGGGAGTGGTAGATGCTAGTTCCTTGGTAATGGAGGTGGGAGTGGTAGATGGAGTGGTAGATGCTAGTTCCTTTGTAATGGAGGTGGGAGTGGTAGATGTAGTGGTAGATGCTAGTTCCTTTGTTGTGGGAGTGGTAGATGCTAGTTCCTTGGTTGTGGAGGTGGGAGTGGTAGATGCTAGTTCCTTGTTGGTGGGAGTTGTAGATGCTTGGTCCTTGGTAATGGAGGTGGGAGTGGTAGATGCTTGTTCCTTGTTGGTGGGAGTGGTAGATGCTAGTTCCTTGGTAATGGAGGTGGGAGTGGTAGATGCTTTTTCCTTGGTAATAGAGGTGTGAGTGGTAGATGCTAGTTCCTTGGTAATGGAGGTGGGATTGGTAGATGCTAGTTCCTTGGTATTGGAGGTGGGAGTGGTAGATTCTAGTTCCTTGGTAATGGAGGTGGGAGTGGTAGATGCTAGTTACTTTGTAATGGAGGTGGGAGTGGTAGATGTAGTGGTAGATGTTAGTTCCTTGGTAATGGAGGTGGGAGTGGTAGATGCTAGTTCCTTGGTAATGGAGGTGGGAGTGTTAGATGTAGTAGTAGATGCTAGTTCCTTTGTTGTGGGAGTGGTAGATGCTAGTTCCTTGGTTGTGGAGGTGGGAGTGGTAGATGCTAGGTCCTTGGTAATGGAGGTGGGAGTGGTAGATGCTAGTTCGTTGTTAATGGAGGTGGGAGTGGTAGATGTAGTGGTAGATGCTAGTTCCTTGGTAATAGAGGTGGGAGTGGTAGATGCTAGTTCATTGGTAATTGAGGTGGGAGTGGTAGATGTAGTGGTAGATGCTAGTTCCTTGGTTGTGGTGGTGGGAGTGGTAGATGCTAGGTCCTTGGTAATGGAGGTGGGAGTGGTAGATGCTTGTTCCTTGGTAATGGGAGTGGTAGATGTAGTGGTAGATGCTAGTTCCTTGGTAATAGATGGTGGGGAGTGGTAGATGCTAGTTCCTTGGTTGTGGGAGTGTTAGATGCTAGTTCCTTGGTAATGGGGGTGGGAGTGGTAGATGCTTGTTCCTTGGTAGTGGAGGTGGGAGTTGTAGATGCTAGTTCCTTGGTTGTGGGAGTGTTAGATGCTAGTTCCTTGGTAATGGGGGTGGGAGTGGTAGATGATTGTTCCTTGGTAGTGGAGGTGGGAGTGGTAGATGTAGTGGTAGATGCAAGTTCCTTGGTTGTGGAGGTGGAAGTGGTAGATGTAGTGGTAGATGCTAGTTCCTTGGTAATAGAGGTGGGAGTGGTAGATGCTAGTTCCTTGGTTGTGGAGGTGGGAGTGGTAGATGCTAGTTCCTTGGTTGTGGGAGTGTTAGATGCTGGTTCCTTGGTAATGGGGGTGGGAGTGGTAGATGCTTGTTCCTTGGGAGTGGAGGTGGGAGTGGTAGATGTAGTGGTAGATGCTAGTTCCTTGGTTGTGGAGGTGGGAGTGGTAGATGCTAGGTCCTTGGTTGTGGGAGTGGTAGATGCTAGGTCTTTGGTAAGGGGTGCGGGAGTGGTAGATGCTTGTTCCTTGGTAGTAGAGGTGGTAGTGGTAGATGCTAGTTCCTTGGTAATGGAGGTGGGAGTGGTAGATGCTAGGTACTTGGTAATGGAGGTGGGAGTGGTAGATGCTTGTTCCTTGGTAGTGGAGGTGGAGTGGTATTTGCTAGTTCCTTTGTTGTGGGAGTGGTAGATGCTAGTTCCTTTGTAGTGGAGGTGGGAGTGGTAGATGCTAGTTCCTTGGTAATAGAGTTGGGAGTGGTAGATGCTAGTTCCTTTGTTGTGGGAGTGGTAGATGCTAGTTCCTTGGTTGTGGAGGTGGGAGTGGTAGATGCTAGTTCCTTGTTGGTGGGAGTGGTAGATGCTAGGTCCTTGGTAATGGAGGTGGGTGTGGTAGATGCTAGTTCCTTGGTAATAGAGGTGGGAGTGGTAGATGCTAGTTCCTTTGTTGTGGGAGTGGTAGATGCTAGTTCCTTGGTTGTGGAGGTGGGAGTGGTAGATGCTAGGTCCTTGGTAATGGAGGTGGGAGTGGTAGATGCTAGTTCGTTGTTAATGGAGGTGGGAGTGGTAGATGTAGTGGTAGATGCTAGTTCCTTGGTTGTGGAGGTGGGAGTGGTAGATGTAGTGGTAGATGCTAGTTCCTTGGTAATAGAGGTGGGAGTGGTAGATGCTAGTTCCTTGGTTGTGGGAGTGGTAGATGCTAGGTCCTTGGTAATGGGCGCGGGAGTGGTAGATGCTTGTTCCTTGGTAGTAGAGCTGGTAGTGGTAGATGCTAGTTCCTTGGTAATGGAGGTGGGAGTGGTAGATGCTAGGTACTTGGTATTGGAGGTGGGAGTGGTAGATGCTTGTTCCTTGGTAGTGGAGGTGGGAGTGGTATTTGCTAGTTCCTTTGTTGTGGGAGTGGTAGATGCTAGTTCCTTGGTAGTGGAGGTGGGAGTGGTAGATGCTAGTTCCTTGGTAATAGAGTTGGGAGTGGTAGATGCTAGTTCCTTTGTTGTGGGAGTGGTAGATGCTAGTTCCTTGGTTGTGGAGGTGGGAGTGGTAGATGCTAGTTCCTTGTTGGTGGGAGTGGTAGATGCTAGGTCCTTGGTAATGGAGTTGGGTGTGGTAGATGCTAGTTCCTTGGTAATAGAGGTGGGAGTGGTAGATGCTAGTTCCTTTGTTGTGGGAGTGGTAGATGCTTGTTCCTTGGTAGTGGAGGGTGGAGTGGTAGAAGCTAGTTCCTTGGTAATGGAGGTGGGAGTGGTATATGCTAGTTCCTTGGTAATGGAGGTGGGAGTGGTAGATGTAGTGGTAGATGCTAGTTCCTTGGTAATGGAGGTGGGAGTGGTAGATGTAGTGGTAGATGCTAGTTCCTTTGTTGTGGGAGTGGTAGATGCTAGGTCCTTGGTAATGGAGGTGGGAGTGGTAGATACTAGTTCCTTGGTAATAGAGTTGGGAGTGGTAGATGCTAGTTCCTTTGTTGTGGGAGTGGTAGATGCTACTTCCATGGTTGTGGAGTTGGGAGTGGTAGATGCTAGTTCCAGGTTAGTGGGCGTGGTAGATGCTAGGTCCTTGGTAATGGAGGTGGGAGTGGTAGATGCTTGTTCCTTGGTAATGGAGGTGGGAGTGGTAGATGGATTGGTAGATGCTAGTTCCTTTGTAATGGAGGTGGGAGTGGTAGATGTAGTGGTAGATGCTAGTTCCTTTGTAATGGATGTGGGAGTGGTAGATGCTTGTTCCTTGGTAATAGAGGTGTGAGTGGTAGGTGCTAGTTCCTTGGTAATGGAGGTGGGAGTGGTAGATGCTAGTTCCTTGGTAATGCAGTTGGGATTGGTAGATGCTAGTTCCTTGGTAATGGAGGTGGGAGTGGTAGATGCTAGTTACTTTGTAATGGAGGTGGGAGTGGTAGATGTAGTGGTAGATTTTAGTTCCTTGGTAATGGAGATGGGAGTGGTAGATGCTAGTTCCTTGGTAATGGAGGTGGGAGTGTTAGATGTAGTAGTAGATGCTAGTTCCTTTGTTGTGGGAGTGGTAGATGCTAGTTCCTTGGTTGTGGAGGTGGGAGTGGTAGATGCTAGGTCCTTGGTAATGGAGGTGGGAGTGGTAGATGCTAGTTCGTTGTTAATGGAGGTGGGAGTGGTAGATGTAGTGGTAGATGCTAGTTCCTTGGTAATAGAGGTGGGAGTGGTAGATGCTAGTTCATTGGTAATTGAGGTGGGAGTGGTAGATGTAGTGGTAGATGCTAGTTCCTTGGTTGTGGTGGTGGGAGTGGTAGATGCTAGGTCCTTGGTAATGGAGGTGGGAGTGGTAGATGCTTGTTCCTTGGTAATGGGAGTGGTAGATGTAGTGGTAGATGCTAGTTCCTTGGTAATAGAGGTGGGAGTGGTAGATGCTAGTTCCTTGGTTGTGGGAGTGTTAGATGCTAGTTCCTTGGTAATGGGGGTGGGAGTGGTAGATGCTTGTTCCTTGGTAGTGGAGGTGGGAGTGGTAGATGCTAGTTCCTTGGTTGTGGGAGTGTTAGATGCTAGTTCCTTGGTAATGGGGGTGGGAGTGGTAGATGATTGTTCCTTGGTAGTGGAGGTGGGAGTGGTAGATGTAGTGGTAGATGCAAGTTCCTTGGTTGTGGAGGTGGAAGTGGTAGATGTAGTGGTAGATGCTAGTTCCTTGGTAATAGAGGTGGGAGTGGTAGATGCTAGTTCCTTGGTTGTGGAGGTGGGAGTGGTAGATGCTAGTTCCTTGGTTGTGGGAGTGTTAGATGCTGGTTCCTTGGTAATGGGGGTGGGAGTGGTAGATGCTTGTTCCTTGGGAGTGGAGGTGGGAGTGGTAGATGTAGTGGTAGATGCTAGTTCCTTGGTTGTGGAGGTGGGAGTGGTAGATGCTAGGTCCTTGGTTGTGGGAGTGGTAGATGCTAGGTCTTTGGTAAGGGGTGCGGGAGTGGTAGATGCTTGTTCCTTGGTAGTAGAGGTGGTAGTGGTAGATGCTAGTTCCTTGGTAATGGAGGTGGGAGTGGTAGATGCTAGGTACTTGGTAATGGAGGTGGGAGTGGTAGATGCTTGTTCCTTGGTAGTGGAGGTGGGAGTGGTATTTGCTAGTTCCTTTGTTGTGGGAGTGGTAGATGCTAGTTCCTTTGTAGTGGAGGTGGGAGTGGTAGATGCTAGTTCCTTGGTAATAGAGTTGGGAGTGGTAGATGCTAGTTCCTTTGTTGTGGGAGTGGTAGATGCTAGTTCCTTGGTTGTGGAGGTGGGAGTGGTAGATGCTAGTTCCTTGTTGGTGGGAGTGGTAGATGCTAGGTCCTTGGTAATGGAGGTGGGTGTGGTAGATGCTAGTTCCTTGGTAATAGAGGTGGGAGTGGTAGATGCTAGTTCCTTTGTTGTGGGAGTGGTAGATGCTAGTTCCTTGGTTGTGGAGGTGGGAGTGGTAGATGCTAGGTCCTTGGTAATGGAGGTGGGAGTGGTAGATGTAGTGGTAGATGCTAGTTCCTTGGTTGTGGAGGTGGGAGTGGTAGATGTAGTGGTAGATGCTAGTTCCTTGGTAATAGAGGTGGGAGTGGTAGATGCTAGTTCCTTGGTTGTGGGAGTGGTAGATGCTAGGTCCTTGGTAATGGGCGCGGGAGTGGTAGATGCTTGTTCCTTGGTAGTAGAGCTGGTAGTGGTAGATGCTAGTTCCTTGGTAATGGAGGTGGGAGTGGTAGATGCTAGGTACTTGGTATTGGAGGTGGGAGTGGTAGATGCTTGTTCCTTGGTAGTGGAGGTGGGAGTGGTATTTGCTAGTTCCTTTGTTGTGGGAGTGGTAGATGCTAGTTCCTTGGTAGTGGAGGTGGGAGTGGTAGATGCTAGTTCCTTGGTAATAGAGTTGGGAGTGGTAGATGCTAGTTCCTTTGTTGTGGGAGTGGTAGATGCTAGTTCCTTGGTTGTGGAGGTGGGAGTGGTAGATGCTAGTTCCTTGTTGGTGGGAGTGGTAGATGCTAGGTCCTTGGTAATGGAGTTGGGTGTGGTAGATGCTAGTTCCTTGGTAATAGAGGTGGGAGTGGTAGATGCTAGTTCCTTTGTTGTGGGAGTGGTAGATGCTTGTTCCTTGGTAGTGGAGGGTGGAGTGGTAGAAGCTAGTTCCTTGGTAATGGAGGTGGGAGTGGTATATGCTAGTTCCTTGGTAATGGAGGTGGGAGTGGTAGATGTAGTGGTAGATGCTAGTTCCTTGGTAATGGAGGTGGGAGTGGTAGATGTAGTGGTAGATGCTAGTTCCTTTGTTGTGGGAGTGGTAGATGCTAGGTCCTTGGTAATGGAGGTGGGAGTGGTAGATACTAGTTCCTTGGTAATAGAGTTGGGAGTGGTAGATGCTAGTTCCTTTGTTGTGGGAGTGGTAGATGCTACTTCCATGGTTGTGGAGTTGGGAGTGGTAGATGCTAGTTCCAGGTTAGTGGGCGTGGTAGATGCTAGGTCCTTGGTAATGGAGGTGGGAGTGGTAGATGCTTGTTCCTTGGTAATGGAGGTGGGAGTGGTAGATGGATTGGTAGATGCTAGTTCCTTTGTAATGGAGGTGGGAGTGGTAGATGTAGTGGTAGATGCTAGTTCCTTTGTAATGGATGTGGGAGTGGTAGATGCTTGTTCCTTGGTAATAGAGGTGTGAGTGGTAGGTGCTAGTTCCTTGGTAATGGAGGTGGGAGTGGTAGATGCTAGTTCCTTGGTAATGCAGTTGGGATTGGTAGATGCTAGTTCCTTGGTAATGGAGGTGGGAGTGGTAGATGCTAGTTACTTTGTAATGGAGGTGGGAGTGGTAGATGTAGTGGTAGATTTTAGTTCCTTGGTAATGGAGATGGGAGTGGTAGATGCTAGTTCCTTGGTAATGGAGGTGGGAGTGTTAGATGTAGTAGTAGATGCTAGTTCCTTTGTTGTGGGAGTGGTAGATGCTAGTTCCTTGGTTGTGGAGGTGGGAGTGGTAGATGCTAGGTCCTTGGTAATGGAGGTGGGAGTGGTAGATGCTAGTTCGTTGTTAATGGAGGTGGGAGTGGTAGATGTAGTGGTAGATGCTAGTTCCTTGGTAATAGAGGTGGGAGTGGTAGATGCTAGTTCATTGGTAATTGAGGTGGGAGTGGTAGATGTAGTGGTAGATGCTAGTTCCTTGGTTGTGGAGGTGGGAGTGGTAGATGCTAGTTCCTTGGTTGTGGGAGTGTTAGATGCTAGTTCCTTGGTAATGGGGGTGGGAGTGGTAGATGCTTGTTCCTTGGTAGTGGAGGTGGGAGTGGTAGATGCTAGTTCCTTGTTGGTGGTGGTGGGAGTGGTAGATGCTAGGTCCTTGGTAATGGAGGTGGGAGTGGTAGATGCTTGTTCCTTGGTAATGGGAGTGGTAGATGTAGTGGTAGATGCTAGTTCCTTGGTAATAGAGGTGGGAGTGGTAGATGCTAGTTCCTTGGTTGTGGAGGTGGGAGTGGTAGATGCTAGTTCCTTGGTTGTGGGAGTGTTAGATGCTAGTTCCTTGGTAATGGGGGTGGGAGTGGTAGATGCTTGTTCCTTGGTAGTGGAGGTTGGAGTGGTAGATGTAGTGGTAGATGCTAGTTCCTTGGTTGTGGAGGTGGGAGTGGTAGATGCTAGGTCCTTGGTTGTGGGAGTGGTAGATGCTAGGTCTTTGGTAAGGGGTGCGGGAGTGGTAGATGCTTGTTCCTTGGTAGTAGAGGTGGTAGTGGTAGATGCTAGTTCCTTGGTAATGGAGGTGGGAGTGGTAGATGCTAGGTACTTGGTAAGGGAGGTGGGAGTGGTAGATGCTAGGTACTTGGTATTGGAGGTGGGAGTGGTAGATGCTTGTTCCTTGGTAATAGAGGTGGGAGTGGTAGATGCTAGTTCCTTTGTTGTGGGAGTGGTAGATGCTAGTTCCTTGGTTGTGGAGGTGGGAGTGGTAGATGCTAGTTCCTTGTTGGTGGGAGTGGTAGATGCTAGGTCCTTGGTAATGGAGGTGGGTGTGGTAGATGCTAGTTCCTTGGTAATAGAGGTGGGAGTGGTAGATGCTAGTTCCTTTTTTGTGGGAGTGGTAGATGCTAGTTCCTTGGTTGTGGAGGTGGGAGTGGTAGATGCTAGGTCCTTGGTAATGGAGGTGGGAGTGGTAGATGCTAGTTCGTTGTTAATGGAGGTGGGAGTGGTAGATGTAGTGGTAGATGCTAGTTCCTTGGTTGTGGAGGTGGGAGTGGTAGATGTAGTGGTAGATGCTAGTTCCTTGGTAATGGAGGTGGGAGTGGTAGATGTAGTGGTAGATGCTAGTTCCTTGGTAATGGAGGTGGGAGTGGTAGATGTAGTGGTAGATGCTAGTTCCTTTGTTGTGGGAGTGGTAGATGCTAGTTCCTTGGTTGTGGAGGTGGGAGTGGTAGATGCTAGGTCCTTGGTAATGGAGGTGGGAGTGGTAGATGCTAGTTCGTTGTTAATGGAGGTGGGAGTGGTAGATGTCGTGGTAGATGCTAGTTCCTTGGTAATAGAGGTGGGAGTGGTAGATGCTAGGTCCTTGGTAACGGAGGTGGGAGTGGTAGATTCTTGTTCCTTGGTAGTGGAGGTGGGAGTGGTAGATGCTAGTTCCTTGTTGGTGGTTGGAGTGGTAGATGCTAGGTCCTTGGTAATGGAGGTGGGAGTGGTAGATGCTTGTTCCTTGGTAATGGGAGTGGTAGATGTAGTGGTAGATGCTAGTTCCTTGGTAATAGAGGTGGGAGTGGTAGATGCTAGTTCCTTGGTTGTGTGAGTGTTAGATGCTAGTTCCTTGGTAATGGGTGTGGGAGTGGTAGATGTAGTGGTAGATGCTAGTTCCTTGGTTGTGGAGGTGGGAGTGGTAGATGCTAGTTCCTTGTTGGTGGGAGTGGTAGATGCTAGGTCCTTGGTAATGGAGGTGTGTGTGGTAGATGCTAGTTCCTTGGTAATAGAGGTGGGAGTGGTAGATGCTAGTTCCTTTGTTGTGGGAGTGGTAGATGCTTGTTCCTTGGTAGAGGAGGGTGGAGTGGTAGAAGCTAGTTCCTTGGTAATGGAGGTGGGAGTGGTAGATGCTAGTTCCTTGGTAATGGAGGTGGGAGTGGTAGATGTAGTGGTAGATGCTAGTTCCTTTGTTGTGGGAGTGGTAGATGCTAGTTCCTTGGTAGTGGAGGTGGGAGTGGTAGATGCTAGTTCCTTGGTAATAGAGTTGGGAGTGGTAGATGCTAGTTCCTTTGTTGTGGGAGTGGTAGATGCTAGGTCCTTGGTAATGGAGGTGGGAGTGGTAGATGCTAGTTCGTTGTTAATGGAGGTGGGAGTGGTAGATGTCGTGGTAGATGCTAGTTCCTTGGTAATAGAGGTGGGAGTGGAAGATGCTTGTTCATTGGTAATTGAGGTGGGAGTGGTAGATGTAGTGATAGATGCTAGTTCCTTTGTTGTGGAGTTGCGAGTGGTAGATGCTAGGTCCTTGGTAACGGAGGTGGGAGTGGTAGATGCTTGTTCCTTGGTAGTGGAGGTGGGAGTGGTAGATGCTAGTTCCTTGTTGTTGGTGGTGGGAGTGGTAGATGCTAGGTCCTTGGTAATGGAGGTGGGAGTGGTAGATGCTTGTTCCTTGGTAATGGGGGTGGTAGATGTAGTGGTAGATGCTAGTTCCTTGGTAATAGAGGTGGGAGTGGTAGATGGTAGTTCCTTGGTTGTGGGAGTGGTAGATGCTAGTTCCTTGGTAATGGGGGTGGGAGTGGTAGATGTAGTGGTAGATGCTAGTTCCTTGGTTGTGGAGGTGGGAGTGGTAGATGTAGTGGTAGATGCTAGTTCCTTGGTAATAGAGGTGGGAGTGGTAGATGCTAGTTCCTTGGATGTGGGAGTGGTAGATGCTAGGTACTTTGTAATGGAGGTGGGAGTTGTAGATGCTTGTTCCTTGGCAGTGGAGGTGAGAGTGGTAGATGCTAGTTCCTTTGTTGTGGGAGTGGTAGATGCTAGTTCCTTGGTAGTGGAGGTGGGAGTGGTAGATGCTAGTTCCTTGGTAATAGAGTTGGGAGTGGTAGATGCTAGTTCCTTTGTTGTGGGAGTGGTAGATGCTACTTCCATGGTTGTGGAGTTGGGAGTGGTAGATGCTAGTTCCACGTTGGTGGGAGTGGTAGATGCTAGTTCCTTGGTAATGGAGGTGGGAGTGGTAGATGGATTGGTAGATGCTAGTTCCTTTGTAATGGAGGTGGGAGTGGTAGATGTAGTGGTAGATGCTAGTTCCTTTGTTGTGGGAGTGGTAGATGCTAGTTCCTTGGTTGTGGAGGTGGGAGTGGTAGATGCTAGTTCCTTGTTGGTGGGAATGGTAGATGCTAGGTCCTTGGTAATGGAGGTGGGAGTGGTAGATGCTAGTTCCTTGGTAATAGAGGTGGGAGTGGTAGGTGCTTGTTCCTTGTTGGTGGGAGTGGTAGATGCTAGTTCCTTGGTAATGGAGGTGGGAGTGGTAGATGCTTGTTCCTTGGTAATAGAGGTGTGAGTGGTAGATGCTAGTTCCTTGGTAATGGAGGTGGGAGTGGTAGATGCTAGTTCCTTGGTAATGCAGTTGGGATTGGTAGATGCTAGTTCCTTGGTAGTGGAGGTGGGAGTGGTAGATGCTAGTTCCTTGGTAATGGAGGTGGGAGTGGTAGATGCTAGTTCCTTGGTATTGTAGGTGGGAGTGGTAGATGTAGTGGTAGATGCTAGTTCCGTGGTAGTGGTAGATGCTAGTTCCTTGGTATAGAAGGTGGGAGTGGTTGATGTAGTGGTAGATGCTCGTTCCTTGGTAATATAGGTGGGAGTGGTAGATGCTAGTTCCTTGGTAGTGGAGGTGGTAGTGGTAGATGCTAGTTCCTTGGCAATGTCGGTGGGAGTGGTAGATGTAGTGGTAGATGCTAGTTCCTTGGTAGTGGAGGTGGGAGTGGTAGATGCTAGTTCCTTGGTAGTGGAGGTGGGAGTGGTAGATGCTAGTTCCTTGGTAATGGCGGTGGGAGTGGTAGATGCTAGTTCCTTGGTAATAGAGGTGGGAGTGGTAGATGCTTGTTCCTTGTTGGTGGGAGTGGTAGATGCTAGTTCCTTGGTAATGGAGGTGGGAGTGGTAGATGCTTGTTCCTTGGTAATAGAGGTGTGGGTGGTAGATGCTAGTTCCTTGGTAATGGAGGTGGGAGTGGTAGATGCTAGTTCCTTGGTAATGCAGTTGGGATTGGTAGATGCTAGTTCCTTGGTAGTGGAGGTGGGAGTGGTAGATGCTAGTTCCTTGGTAATGGAGGTGGGAGTGGTAGATGCTAGTTCCTTGGTAATGTAGGTGGGAGTGGTAGATGTAGTGGTAGATGCTAGTTCCTTGGTAGTGGAGGTGGTAGTGGTAGATGCTAGTTCCTTGGTATAGAAGGTGGGAGTGGTTGATGTAGTGGTAGATGCTTGTTCCTTGGTAATATAGGTGGGAGTGGTAGATGCTAGTTCCTTGGTAGTGGAGGTGGTAGTGGTAGATGCTAGTTCCTTGGTAATGTCGGTGGGAGTGGTAGATGTAGTGGTAGATGCTAGTTCCTTGGTAGTGGAGGTGGGAGTGGTAGATGCTAGTTCCTTGGTAGTGGAGGTGGGAGTGGTAGATGCTAGTTCCTTGGTAGTGGAGGTGGGAGTGGTAGATGCTAGTTCCTTGGTAGTGGAGGTGGGAGTGGTAGATGCTAGTTCCTTGGTAATGGAGGTGGGAGTGGTAGATGCTAGTTCCTTGGTAGTGGAGGTGGGAGTGGTAGATGCTAGTTCCTTGGTAGTGGAGGTGGGAGTTGTAGATGCTAGTTCCTTGGTAATGGAGGTGGGAGTGGTAGATGCTAGTTCCTTGGTAATAGAGGTGGGAGTGGTAGATGCTTGTTCCTTGTTGGTGGGAGTGGTAGATGCTAGTTCCTTGGTAATGGAGGTGGGAGTGATAGATGCTTGTTCCTTGGTAATAGAGGTGTGAGTGATAGATGCTAGTTCCTTGGTAATGGAGGTGGGAGTGGTAGATGCTAGTTCCTTGGTAATGCAGTTGGGATTGGTAGATGCTAGTTCCTTGGTAGTGGAGGTGGGAGTGGTAGATGCTAGTTCCTTGGTAATGGAGGTGGGAGTGGTAGATGCTAGTTCCTTGGTAATGTAGGTGGGAGTGGTAGATGTAGTGGTAGATGCTAGTTCCTTGGTAGTGGAGGTGGTAGTGGTAGATGCTAGTTCCTTGGTATAGAAGGTGGGAGTGGTTGATGTAGTGGTAGATGCTCGTTCCTTGGTAATATAGGTGGGAGTGGTAGATGCTAGTTCCTTGGTAGTGGAGGTGGTAGTGGTAGATGCTAGTTCCTTGGTAATGTCGGTGGGAGTGGTAGATGTAGTGGTAGATGCTAGTTCCTTGGTAGTGGAGGTGGGAGTGGTAGATGCTAGTTCCTTGGTAGTGGAGGTGGGAGTGGTAGATGCTAGTTCCTTGGTAGTGGAGGTGGGAGTGGTAGATGCTAGTTCCTTGGTAGTGGAGGTGGGAGTGGTAGATGCTAGTTCCTTGGTAATGGAGGTGGGAGTGGTAGATGCTAGTTCCTTGGTAGTGGAGGTGGGAGTGGTAGATGTAGTGGTAGATGATATGTCCTTGGTAATGTCGCTGAGAGTGGTAGGATTAGTGGTAGATGCTATATCCTTGGTAATGGAGCCTGTTTCTAGACCTATACTTAGTTTTTACAGTAATGTACCATTTGACTTTTTGTTCAGTGTGATATTCCGTATGGAGTATGCAAACAGTCACGCTATTTAACTGAATTATTTTCGGTGTGACCTAATCAAATGAGAGAGGAAGTGGGGAGATGATATAATCCGATCCATTTGATTATATTTTGATTTACAACCTTGTTAAGACATTCTAAATTCTGATTTGGAACCTTGGAGGTCAAATCCATAGAATTAGGAATTAATCTTAATTTGTCTCTGTCTCCATGCATTTATGTGACATATGTCTGTAGGGCAGGTGTATACATCGACTAGCTCTCACAACACTACCTGTATATGAACTATATTCAGAATATGGATGTATGTGTTTATGTTACGAAGAGGCAGCATGCACAAATATGACATACGTCCGTTTTTAACACGTCTTAGACTGAACCGGTTCTGTATACATCAGCTAACCGGTTGTGTATACATCAGCTAACCGGTTGTGTGTACATCAGCTAACCGGTTGTGTGTACATCAGCTAACCGGTTGTGTGTACATCAGCTAACCGGTTGTGTGTACATCAGCTAACCGGTTGTGTGTACATCAGCTAACCGGTTGTGTGTACATCAGCTAACCGGTTGTGTGTACATCAGCTAACCGGTTGTGATTTCTCAACATGACCTGTAGTCCAACTGTATTTAATAACAACTAGCTTACAAAATGAGAATGAATCTGTAGGAAGAATCGGTCACACATTACATGCCACATAACTCCAAGCTATAACCTTGCTCTGCACGTTCACTAGTCTGCCTTTCATGTATGCCTGCCTGCCTGCCAGCCACCATATGGTTTTTGTCCATTTTATCAATTTTTTTCAAACATTAATGTATTTTTACTTTTTCTTTCCTTCATTCCATTTTCCCCCGTTCCTCCGTCCTCCACTGCTTATATCCTACCACGTACCACCTCACCTACCACGTACCACCTCACCTACCACGTACCACCTCACCTACCACGTACCACTGGGCAGAAGAACCTACCACTCCTACACTTACTACCTGTAAGTAAACACTTTAACATAATAGTCTTGGTGCCATGCTTTTGCTTTTCTGTCGTCCAAACTACATCATTGAGACTGGAACCATGTCATTCATCTCGCCCACAGGCCTGAGTCAAATACACATTTCCAATATTTCAGCTACATTTTCGTTTTAATATCCCCTGTTCAATAGAACCAATGCAATTGTCAGCAAAGCACCTTAGTATTTACACGAGAAGAACCGTAGCCATAGTCTTTCTCCTCTCTACCTGGCTGTTTATAGGCCCCCTTTTAGTTTCAACGTTATGATCAAATTCATGTCACACTATGACATTTGCATATAAATGATTTATGAAGCGTCTATGTAGGCATTATAGTCTATTATGGAGCTCTTATTAGAGACCTGCAGTCTTTTAAAATACAGCTGTAGGATTCGACTCAGATATATCTCCACACAGGATGGAAATTAAGCCAGCCAGGAAGTGAAATTGTGTCTTTTCAAATATCGCATCGCACAGATTGGTCTACTATCCCGGTTGGCGCAAAATCCTGGAGTATCACCCCTGTCTCCTCCTCGTATTCCTGTCTCCTTTCAAACTGCAGACAGACTTCCATCCCTGTCTCCTCCTCGTATTCCTGTCTCCTTTCAAACTGCAGACAGAGTTCCATCCCTGTCTCCTCATCATATCGTCACATGCGCAGAATACAACAGGTGTAGACCTTACAGTGAAATGTTTACTTACGAGCCCCTAAATAACAATATATATACAGGGGGGTACTGGTACAGAGTCAATGTATGGGGGCACCGGTTGGTAGAGTTATCAAAGTGACTATGTATAGATGACCACAGAGAGTGGCAGTGGTGTGGAAAGGGGAAGGGGGGGGGGGGGATGCGAGTAGTCTGGGTAGCCATTTGACTAGATGTTCAGGAGTCTTATGGCTTGGAGGTAGAAGCTGTTTAGAAGCCTCTTGGACCTAGACTTGGCGCTCCGGTACCGCTTGCCCGTCTCTTTTCAAACTGCTGTACAACACCTGCAGACAGACATTAGCCAGACATGCTTTCTCCATACAGGGAAGCTACATGCATATTTTCTATACTATTAGTACAATAATATATACTGCTCAAAAAAATAAAGGGAACACTAAAATAACACATCCTAGATCTGAATGAATGAAATAATCTTATTAAATACTTTTTTCTTTACATAGTTGAATGTGCTGACAACAAAATCACACAAAAATAATCAATGGAAATCCAATTTATCAACCCATGGAGGTCTGGATTTGGAGTCACACTCAAAATGAAAGTGGAAAACCACACTACAGGCTTATCCAACTTTGATGTAATGTCCTTAAAACAAGTCAAAATGTGGCTCAGTAGTGTGTGTGGCCTCCACGTGCCTGTATGACCTCCCTACAACGCCTGGGCATACTCCTGATGAGGTGGCGGATGGTCTCCTGAGGGATCTCCTCCCAGACCTGGACTAAAGCATCCGCCAACTCCTGGACAGTCTGTGGTGGAACGTGGCGTTGGTGGATGGAGCGAGAAATGATGTCCCAGATGTCCTCAATTGGATTCAGGTCTGGGGAACGGGCGGGCCAGTCCATAGCATCAATGCCTTCCTCTTGCAGGAACTGCTGACACACTCCAGCCACATGAGGTCTAGCATTGTCTTGCATTAGGAGGAACCCAGGGCCAACCGCACCAGCATATGGTCACACAAGGGGTCTGAGGAACTCATCTCGGTACCTAATGGCAGTCAGGCTACCTCTGGCGAGCACATGGAGGGCTGTGCGGCCGCCCAAAGAAATGCCACCCCACACCATGACTGACCCACCGCCAAACCGGTCATGCTGGAGGATGTTGCAGGCAGCAGAACGTTCTCCACAGCATCTCCAGACTGTCACGTCTGTCACGTGCTCAGTGTGAACCTGCTTTCATCTGAGAAGAGCACAGGGCGCCAGTGGCGAATTTGCCAATCTTGGTGTTCTCTGGCAAATGCCAAACGTCCTGCACGGTGTTGGGCTGTAAGCACAACCCCCACCTGTGGACGTCGGGCCCTCATACCACCCTCATGGAGTCTGTTTCTGACCATTTGAGCAGACACATGCACATTTGTGGCCTGCTGGAGGTCATTTTGCAGGGCTCTGGCCGTGCTCCTCCTGCTCCTCCTTGCACAAAGGCGGAGGTAGCGGTCCTGCTGCTGGGTTGTTGCCCTCTTACGGCCTCCTCCACGTTTCCTGATATACTGGCCTGTCTCCTGGTAGCGCCTCCATGCTCTGGACACTACGCTGACAGACACAGCAAACCTTCTTGCCACAGCTCACATTGATGTGCCATCCTGGATGAGCTGCACTACCTGAGCCACTTGTGTGGGTTGTAGACTCCGTCTCATGCTACCACTAGAGTGAAAGCACCGCCAGCATTCAAAAGTGACCAAAACATCAGCCAGGAAGCATAGGAACTGAGAAGTGGTCTGTGGTCCCCACCTGCAGAACCACTTCTTTATTGGGGGTGTCTTGGTAATTGCCTATAATTTCCACCTGTTGTCTATTCCATTTGCACAACAGCATGTGAAATTTATTGTCAATCAGTGTTGCTTCCTAAGTGGACAGTTTGATTTCACAGAAGTGTGATTGACTTGGAGTTACATTGTGTTGTTTAAGTGTTCCCTTTATTTTTTTGAGCAGTGTATTTTGTACAATTCACAACAGAGAATCATTCTCGTTTTGACCTCCAAGCAGTTTGTTGTTTATCAAATGATGAACCTAAACTGCATTGGTGATCATTTGGCTTCTGAATATGTTTGTGTGGAGACAATCAATATAGCTTATGTGTCATTGGTCTGTGTACTGGGAGCGGAGTCAGGAGTGTGTACTGGGAGCGGAGTCAGGAGTGTGTACCGGGAGCGGAGTCAGGAGTGTGTACTGGGAGCGGAGTCAGGAGTGTGTACCGGGAGCGGAGTCAGGAGTGTGTACCGGGAGCGGAGTCAGGAGTGCGTACTGGGAGCAGAGTCAGGAGTGCGTACTGGGAGCGGAGTCAGGAGTGCGTACTGGGAGCGGAGTCAGGAGTGCGTACTGGGAGCGCAGTCAGGAGTGCGTACTGGGAGCGGAGTCAGGAGTGCGTACTGGGAGCGGAGTCAGGAGTGCGTACTGGGAGCGGAGTCAGGAGTGCGTACTGGGAGCGGAGTCAGGAGTGCGTACTGGGAGCGGAGTCAGGAGTGCGTACTGGGAGCGGAGAGCAGAGAGTCAGGAGCAGGAGAGCAGAGAGTTGTGAACAGGAGCACACTTTGAGGCAGGAGAAACCAACAGACGGACGCCACTTCGTCGAAATGTCACGGGTGTCGTAGGGATTGGACCAAAACGCAGTGGGAACGTGTAAACTCATCTTCTTCATTTATTAAAGAAGGAAAACAAAAGAAACACGTATACAAAAACAACAAACGACACTAAACAGTCCTGTCAGGTGCACGAACACAAAACAGGACATAACTACCCACAAATCCCATAGGAAAAAACACCCCTCTTAAATAGGACCTTCAATTAGAAGAAACTAGGAGCAGCTGCTTCCAATTGAAGGTCAACCCAATAAACACCACATATAAATAGACATACTAGAACTAACATAGAAATAGACTAACAAGAACATAGCCCAACAAACCCCGAAACACTCTAAACAAACACCCCCTGCCACGCCCTGACCAAACTACAATAACAAACAACCTCTTTTACTGGTCAGGACGTGACACGAAACCTCCATCCAATATGCCAAAGTGCAAAAACGAGCAAACAGTCACAATAATAAAGTACAAACAAATAAACATATCTCGTGAATATAAAAAACGGAATAAACGCACACCAGAAATAGCGTGTAAAAAATGACACGTAACAAGAAACAATCACACACAGACATGAGGGGGGGAACAGAGGAATAAATACATGTAGTGTGATTGGGGGAATGAAAACCAGGTGTGCAGGGAACAAGACAAAACAAATGGATCAATGAAAAATGGAGCGGCGATGGCTAGAAAGCCGGTGACGTCGACCGCCGAACGCCGCCCGAACAAGGAGAGGAGCCGACTTCGGCGGAAGTCGTGACATTTATGAATTTCCATTTGGCTTTTAATGATTTTCTTTCTTTTGGCTTGTCAAAGTCAGATGATGAAATGCCTGTCTTGACAGGGGACCTTTTCTTATCTACTGCTGGTAGTTCATACGTATTGTTTGGGTGGGTACATTCCTGGCTAAAAATACCAGCAACAAAAGCAACCAACAATGCTGTCCTATATATTGCATAGAGAATTAGCAATGATCTGATATAATACTCTGTCTGGCACCAAACAGCATGTCAAACTCTCCTCTCCTGTCCTCTCCTCTTCTCCTCTTCCATGGCCCTGCCCAGTTCTATTCCTTCACACTGCTCCTCATCTCTCCATCTCTCCATCCATTCCTCCATCCTCCCATCTCTCCACCTGTCCCCTTGTGAAATGGTACCTACTGCAGCTTTCATGCTCTCTATCCCTCCTTTTCTTCCATTGTTCTTGCATGTGAATCCCTCCCTCCATCTCTCATCTCTCCATCTCTCCGTCCCTCCATCTCTCCATCCATCTTTCCATCTCTCCATCCATCTCTCTCTCTCTCTCCCTCCCTCCCTCCCTCCCTCCCTCCCTCCCTCCCTCCCTCCCTCCCTCCCTCCCTCCCTCCCTCCCTCCCTCCCTCAATCTCTCTCTTCCTCCATCTCTCCCTCCATCTCTCCATCTCTCCCTCCATCTCTCCATCTCTCTGTCCCTCCCTCCATCTCTCTGTCCCTCCCTCCATTTCTCCATCCCTCCCTCCATCCCTCCCTCCCTCCATCCCTCTCTCCATCCATCCCTCCCTCCCTCCCTCTCTCCATCCCTCTCTCCATCCCTCCCTCCATCTCTCCATCTCTCCATGTAACTGTGATGATAACCTGATGATAACATCAATATTCAGAATTAGCTGAAAATGCTGCTGTCACATGTACATTTTAATCACATTCTTCCTGCATTATAAGACAATAGCCTTAAATTTGCTTACAAATTCTACTCCAATCTATCCCTTTGTGATACCCTAAAAATATTTTTGGGGATCTTTTGAATAATATGGATCTCTGGATCGTACGCATACCACCTCACTAAACTAGGTTCTCAGAATTAGCTCTGTCGTATTCACATTCTCCCTGCATTACAAGACAATAGCCTTAAATTTTGCATACAGGTTCTACTCCAATCTTTTCTCTGTTTGACTACTCGATGTGTGCTGCAACGCTACAGTAGAGGAAAGAGGCTTAGTCCCAATTCCTCAATTAGAGAGGGATTATAATCTGGCGGTGATCAGACCGTAACTAGTACTTCTGTTCGAAGACAAAAAGCCTCATCGTCTCCACCGTGAAATAATAATGCCCAGCATTGTCATTCACACCGACGTGGTTATCTGTTGATATAACAAATTCTACTCCCACTGTAGTAGTGCCAGCTGTCTTCACTCTAAACATGAGATCAGCATGATGTACAGGACGTAGAGAATGTAGCATTTCCTGTAGAGAATAGTGTATCATAGAGATATGATTACTGCTTGTGCGGATCACTCTGTTGATGCTTCAGCGTACCTGATTTATCTAGCTTCTGATTTATCTAGCTTCTGTATTAATGGAAACCTTGTTGACTGGAATGGGATCAGAACACGTCTATGATCCTTTAATGTTCTCATGATAAGAACGACGACGATGATGATGATGATGATGATGATGAGCATCAAACATATTTTAAACTGTAAGAGTGTAGTGTGGCCTGTTCTTCCACAATATGCTGTTTATTGTGTGTGTGTGTGTGTGTGTGTGTGTGTGTGTGTGTGTGTGTGTGTGTGTGTGTGTGTGTGTGTGTGTGTGTGTGTGTGTGTGTGTGTGTGTGTGTGTGTGTGTGTGTGTGTGTGTGTGAGAGAGAGAGACAGAGTGTGTGTGCGTGCATGTGTGGAACATGTGGTGCCAGAATGTGTGAGAGACTGTGTGAGAGACTGTGTGTGTGAGAGAGAGAGACAGAGTGTGTGTGTGTGTGCATGTGTGGAACATGTGGTGCCAGAATGTGTGAGAGACTGTGTGAGAGACAGTGTGTGTGTGTGAGAGAGAGAGAGAGAGAGAGAGAGAGAGAGAGAGAGAGAGACAGAGTGTATGTATGGAACATGCGGCACCAGAATATGCTGTTTGTGTGTGTGAGAGAGAGAGACAGTGTGTGTGTGTGAGAGAGAGAGACAGAGTGTGTGTGTGTGTGTGTGTGTGTGCGTGTGTGTGTGTGTGTGTGTGTGTGTGTGTGTGTGTGTGTGTGTGTGTGTGTGTGTGTGTGTGAGAGAGAGAGACAGAGTGTGTGTGTATGGAACATGCGGCACCAGAATATGCTGTTTGTGTGTGTTTGCCAGGACCTCATCAATTCAACACTGTAATTAAAGGTCCACTCTGTGATCTGGCATTAACGATCAATCTGTGGTCTGTCATTAAGGATTTAGGTTCATAAGGGATTACGTTGAGGTGGAGGAATGCTTGAATTTATTAAATCCCCTAGGGTTCACTGAGATGGGAAAAGCATTATATAGTTGGCCTACTTATACCCCTGATATGAATAAGACAATATTATTTAGGGTGGCAATAGTATATGCATTGATTAAAGCTCAATGTTCAATTAAAATGTCCCTACCACCATATCTAAGCCAATATGATACCAATGACATTTCGTAAATCAACTCTGTCCCACAGTTGACAGTGCATGTCAGAGCAAAAACCAAGCCATGAGATTGAAGGAATTGTCCGTAGAGCTCAGAGACAGGATTGTGTCGAGGCACAGATCTGTGGAAGGGTACCAAAACATTTCTGCAGTATTGAAGGTCCCCAAGAACACAGTGGCCTCCATCATTCTTAAATGGAAGAAGTTTGAAACCACCAAGACTCTTCCCAGAGCAGGCCGCCCGGCCAAACTGAGCAATCGGGTGAGAAGGGCCTTGGTCAGGGAGCTGACCAAGAACCTGATGGTCAATCTGACAGAGCTCCAGAGTTCCTCTGTAGAGAAGGGAGAAACTTCCAGAAGGATAGCCATCTCTGCAGCACTCCACCAATCAGGCCTTTATGGTAGAGTGGCCAGACGGAAGCCACTCCTCAGTAAAAGGCACATGACAGCTCGCTCGCAGTTTGCCAAAAGGCACCTAAAGGACTCAGACCATGAGAAACAAGATTATCTGGTCTGATGAAACCAAGATTGAACTCTTTGGCCTGAATGCCAAGTGCCATCTCTGGAGGAAATCTGGCACCATCCCTACGGTGAAGCATGGTAGTGGCAGCATCATGCTGTGGGGATGTTTTTCAGCGGCAGGGACTGGGAGACTAGTCAGGATCAAGGGAAAGATGAACGGAGCAAAGTACAGAGAGATTCTTGATTAAAACATGTTCCAGGGCTCTCAGCATCTCAGACTGAGGCGAAAATTCACCTTCCAACAGGACTTCAACACTAAGCACACAGCCAAGACAATGCAGGAGTGGCTTCGGGACAAGTCTCTGAATGTTCTTGAGTGGTCCAGCCAGAGCCCAGACTTGAACCCCATCAAACATCTCTGGAATGACATGAAAATAGCTGTGTAGCGGTGCTCCCCATCCAACCTGACAGAGTTTGAGAGGATCTGCAGAGAAGAATGGGAGAAACTCCCTGAATACAGGTGTGCCAAGCTTGTAGCGTCATACCCAAGAAGACTCGAGTCTGTAAGTATTGATTAAAGAGTCTGAATACTTGTTTAAATGTGACATTTCTGTTTTTTGTTGTTTATAGGGTATTATTTGTAGATTGATGAGGGAAACAATCATGTTGATACATTTTTGAATATGGCTGTAACATAACAAAATATGGAAAAAGTTAAGGGCTCTGAATTTTTTTCACAACTGCCATCAGTGTGGCGCCAAAACGTTTACGACAAATACATATTGACATAGTAAAATAATTATGTGTGTAAAACAAAAGTTATTTCATGCTGAAGCCCTCGCATTAAACACCAATGGTATTCCCTAATTTTATGGTTTATATTTAGGATAATGTTTTACAGCTTTGACGTCATTTTTTGTATTTTAAAATCGTAAAAAAAAAAAAAAGGTCATATATGTAACATCTGATAAGGCCACAGAGGGCCAGAGATAATACAGAGGTCTGTGATAATCTGAAGGACCCAAAAAGGCAACTAGATGTCTTGTGATAGATTACATAAAATCCATAAAGGTACCAAAATGCTTGTAGTTTACTGGCAGAAAGTTTCCAATAATATACCCTCTCTTTGCAACCCTACTCAACAGTATCATGAAAATTAAAAACTCAACAAAAGTGATTTAGCTTCCTGTCAATTATGAACATAGGTTAGGTAAGTTTATAGTTTAGTTTTCAATTGTCAATACAGGAAGTGCTTAGTAACCATTTTCAATATGGTGAAGGTTGAATGACACAACCAAGTTAATATAAAGGTAGTAAATATAAAGGTAGAAAATAATGAAGGTGTCAAGCGCCCACCGGTCTGTTAACGACCAGATAAAGCATTGTACATAGCTACACTACATGCGTTATCATGAAAATAAAAATCTCAACGGGGAAATATTTAGCTAACTGTCTATATATGTTTTAGTCATTTAGCAGACGCTCTTATCCAGAGCGACTTACAAGAGTATTTAGGGTTAAGTGCCTTGCTCAAGAGCACATTGACAGATTTTTCACCTAGTCTGCTCTGGGATACGAACCAATAACCTTTTGGTTGTTGGCCCATCGCTCTTAAACGCTAGGCTACTAGTTGGAACTACAGTAACACCGCCCTTATCAGCCTGCTGTTATAGTGGAACTACAGTAACACCGCCCTTATCAGCCTGCTGTTATAGTGGAACTACAGTAACACCGCCCTTATCAGCCTGCTGTTATAATGGAACTACAGTAACACCGCCCTTATCAGCCTGATGTTATAGTAGAACTACAGTAACACCGCCCTTATCAGCCTGCTGTTATAGTAGAACTACAGTAACACCGCCCTTATCAGCCTGCTGTTATAGAACTACAGTAACACCGCCCTTATCAGCCTGCTGTTATAGTCGAACTAGAGTAACACCGTCCTTATCAGCCTGCTGTTATAGTGGAACTACAGTAACACCGCCCTTATCAGCCAGCTGTTATAGTGGAACTAGAGTAACACCGCCCTTATCAGCCTGCTGTTATAGTAGAACTACAGTAACACCGCCCTTATCAGCCTGCTGTTATAGTAGAACTACAGTAACACCGCCCTTATCAGCCTGCTGTTATAGTGGAACTACAGTAACACCGCCCTTATCAGCCTGATGTTATAGTGGAACTACAGTAACACCGCCCTTATCAGCCTGCTGTTATAGTGGAACTACAGTAACACCGCCCATATCAGCCTGATGTTATAGTGGAACTACAGTAACACCGCCCTTATCAGCCTGATGTTATAGTGGAACTACAGTAACACCGCCCTTATCAGCCTGCTGTTATAGTGGAACTACAGTAACACCGCCCTTATCAGCCTGCTGTTATAGTAGAACTACAGTAACACCGCCCTTATCAGCCTGATGTTATAGTAGAACTACAGTAACACCGCCCTTATCAGCCAGCTGTTATAGTAGAACTACAGTAACACCGCCCTTATCAGCCTGATGTTATAGTGGAACTACAGTAACACCGCCCTTATCAGCCTGCTGTTATAGTGGAACTACAGTAACACCGCCCTTATCAGCCTGCTGTTATAGTAGAACTACAGTAACACCGCCCTTATCAGCCTGATGTTATAGTGGAACTAGAGTAACACCGTCCTTATCAGCCTGCTGTTATAGTGGAACTACAGTAACACCGCCCTTATCAGCCTGCTGTTATAGTAGAACTACAGTAACACCGCCCTTATCAGCCTGCTGTTATAGTAGAACTACAGTAACACCGCCCTTATCAGCCTGCTGTTATAGTAGAACTACAGTAACACCGCCCTTATCAGCCTGATGTTATAGTAGAACTACAGTAACACCGCCCTTATCAGCCAGCTGTTATAGTAGAACTACAGTAACACCGCCCTTATCAGCCTGATGTTATAGTGGAACTACAGTAACACCGCCCTTATCAGCCTGCTGTTATAGTGGAACTACAGTAACACAGCCCTTATCAGCCAGCTGTTATAGTAGAACTACGGTAACACCGCCCTTATCAGCCAGGATGAATTTTATTGCAATATTATTTGATAGTGGCAGCTAAATGGAGACCCTGGACCCAGACCTTTTGTGAAGCACTTCATCTCCCATCGTTCAGCAGACAAAGAGCTTTGGAAATGAACAGTTTTCAAGGTTGTTTTGATTGTATGCCGGTAAAGAATTTGATGTTAAGAGACACAGTGATGCAGCTGCGGTTTTACACACACACACACACACACACACACACACACACACACACACACACACACACACACACACACACACACACACACACATACACACACACACACTGAGCTGAACTGTAGCCTACAGGTGGAGAATGCCATTGTGTGGGTAGTGAATGCACAACGATTCAATGGAGTCTTGATAAGCTAGTAGAGTGGGTAGTCAGACAGATACAGTAGATATGATAAAGAGAGATATACAGTAGATCGATAGAGAGATATGATAGAGACACAGTAGATATGATAGAGACACAGTATATCGATAGAGAGAGATATACAGTAGATCGATAGAGATACGATAGAAATGATAGAGAGAGACACAGTAGATCGATAGAGATATACAGTAGATATGAAAGAGAGATACAGTAGATCGATAGAGAGATACGATAGAGATACAGTAGATATGATAGAGAGAGACACAGTAGATCGATAGAGAGATACAGTAGAGAGAGCGATACAGTAGATATGGTGGATACAGTAGGTAGATACAGTAGGTAGATACAGTAGGTAGATAGATAGATAGATAGATAGAGTTGAAGTCGGAAGTTTAAATACACCTTAGCCAAATACATTTAAACTCAGTTTTTCACAATTCCTGACATTTAATCCTCATAAAAATTCCCTGTTTTAGGTCAGTTAGGATCACCACTTTATTTTAAGAATGTGAAATGTCAGAATAATAGTAGAGAGAATGATTTATTTCAGCTTTTATTTCTTTCATCACATTCCCAGTGGGTCAGAAGTTTACATACACTCAATTAGTATTTGGTAGTATTGCCTTTAAATTGTATAACTTGGGTCAAACGTTTCGGGTAGCCTTCCACAAGCTTCCCACAATAAGTTGGGTGAATTTTGGCCCATTCCTCCTGACAGAGCTGGTGTAACTGAGTCAGGTTTGTAGGCCTCCTTGCTCGCACAGACTTTTTCAGTTCTGCCCACACATTTTCTATGGGATTGAGGTCAGGGCTTTGTGATGGCCACTCCAATACCTTGACTTTGTTGTCCTTAAGCCATGTTGCCACAACTTTGGAAGTATGCTTGGGGCCATTATTATTTCACTTATATTTCACTGTATCACAATTCCAGTGGGTCAGAAGTAGATGGATGGATAGATGGATAGATGGATAGATGGATAGATGGATGGATGGATGGATGGATGGATACGATGGATGGATGGATACGATAGATTGATGGATACGATAGATTGATGGATACGATAGATTGATGGATGGATACGATAGATTGATGGATACGATAGATTGATGGATACGATAGATTGATGGATACGATAGATAGATACAGTAGATAGATAAGATAGATACAGTAGATAGATAAGATAGATACAGTAGATAGATAAGATAGATACTGCTAAATGACTTAAATGTAAATGTAATAGATACAGTAGATAGATAAGATAGATACAGTAGATAGATAGATACGGTAGATAGATACGGTAGATAGATACGGTAGATAGGTAGGTAGATACAGTAGGTTGATAGAGATACAGTAGGTGGATAGGTACAGTAGGTGGATAGGTACAGTAGATAGAGAGGTACAGTAGGTGGATAGAGATACAGTAGATAGATAGGTACAGTAGATAGGTACAGTAGATAGATAGATAGATAGATAGATAGATAGATAGATACAGTACATAGGTATTTACAGTAGATTGATAGGTAGTTACAGTAGATTGATGGATACAGTAGATAGGTACAGTAGATGGGTAGATACAATAGATAGATAGATAGATAGATAGATAGATAGATAGATAGATAGATAGATAGATAGATAGATAGATAGATAGATAGATAGATAGATGGGTAGGTACAGTAGATACAGTAAATATGATAGGTAGATACAGTAGATAGGTGCCTTTAGATAGATACGGTAGATACAGTAGGTAGATATGATAGATACAGTAGGTGGATAGAGAGATACAGTAGATAGATAGGTACAGTAGGTGGAGAGAGGTACAGTAGGTGGATACAGTAGATAGATACAGTAGGTGGATAGATAGGTACAGTAGATAGATGCAGTAGAGAGATAGATACAGTAGAGAGATAGGTACAGTAGAGAGATACAGTAGAGAGATACAGTAGATAGATACAATAGAGAGATACAGTAGGTGAATAGAGAGATACAGTAGATATGTACCTTTAGGTAGATACAGTAGGTAGATAGATAGATGGGTACCTTTAGATAGGCACAGTAGGTGGATAGAGGTACAGTAGATAGATAGATACAGTAGATAGATAGGTACAGTAGGTAGATAGATAGATAGATAGATAGATAGATAGATAGATAGATAGATAGATAGATAGATAGATAGATAGATAGATAGATAGATGGGTAGGTACAGTAGATACAGTAAATATGATAGGTAGATACAGTAGATAGGTGCCTTTAGATAGATACGGTAGATACAGTAGGTAGATATGATAGATACAGTAGGTGGATAGAGAGATACAGTAGATAGATAGGTACAGTAGGTGGAGAGAGGTACAGTAGGTGGATACAGTAGATAGATACAGTAGGTGGATAGATAGGTACAGTAGATAGATGCAGTAGAGAGATAGATACAGTAGAGAGATAGGTACAGTAGAGAGATACAGTAGAGAGATACAGTAGATAGATACAATAGAGAGATACAGTAGGTGAATAGAGAGATACAGTAGATATGTACCTTTAGGTAGATACAGTAGGTAGATAGATAGATGGGTACCTTTAGATAGGCACAGTAGGTGGATAGAGGTACAGTAGATAGATAGATACAGTAGATAGATAGGTACAGTAGGTGGATAGAGAGATACAGTAGATAGAGAGATACAGTAGATAGAGTGGTACAGTAGATAGGTACAGTAGGTAGATACAGTAGGTAGATAGATAGATGGGTACCTTTAGATAGGCACAGTAGGTGGATAGAGGTACAGTAGATAGATAGATACAGTAGATAGATAGGTACAGTAGGTAGATAGAGAGATACAGTAGATAGAGAGATACAGTAGATAGAGTGGTACAGTAGATAGGTACAGTAGGTAGATACAGTAGGTAGATAGATAGATGGGTACTTTTAGATAGGCACAGTAGGTGGATAGAGGTACAGTAGATAGATAGGTACAGTTGGTGGATAGAGAGATACAGTAGATAGGTAGGTACAGTAGATAGATAGGTACAG
>NC_138304.1:51287500-51347500 GCF_965601325.2 Salmo salar
CATATGGGCCCTGGTCAAAAGCAATGGCACACTGTTCACTCATACGGGCCCTGGTCAAAAGTAATGGCACACTGTTCACTCATATGGGCCCTGGTCAAAAGCAATGGCACACTGTTCACTCATATGGGCCCTGGTCAAAAGCAATGGCACACTGTTCACTCATATGGGCCCTGGTCAAAAGCAATGGCACACTGTTCACTTATATGGGCCCTGGTCAAAATCAGTGCACTGTAGGGAATAGGGTTCCATTTGGAACACGAACATTTAGTCCCTCGTTCTGCAGATGAAAGACAGAGAGAGAGAGAGAACAAAATATTTGTCAGTCAGCTTCCAGGGACGGTAGCAGCACTTCAACTATTGGCCTCAGCGTCGTCTTGCGTCAGGCGTTCTGAGCTGGTCTGTTTCCAGGTAGAGGCCTGGTGGGGACCTGGTGGGGGCCTGGTGGTGACCTGGTAGGGGCCTGGTGACCTGGTAGGGACCTGGTAGGGGCCTGGTGGGGGCCTGGTGACCTGGTAGGGGCCTGGTGGGGGCCTGGTGACCTGGTGGGGGCCTGGTGACCTGGTAGGGGCCTGGTGGGGGCCTGGTGACCTGGTAGAGGCCTGGTGGGGGCCTGGTGACCTGGTAGGGGCCTGGTGGGGGCCTGGTGACCTGTTAGGGACATGGTGGGGGCCTGGTGACCTGGTGGGGGCCTGGTGCGGACCTGGTAGAGGCCTGGTGGGGACCTGGTGACCTGGTAGGGGCCTGGTGGGGGCCTGTTGCGGACCTGGTAGAGGCCTGGTAGAGGCCTGGTGGGGGCCTGGTAGAGGCCTGGTGGGGGCCTGGTAGAGGCTTGGTGGGGGCCTGGTGGAGGCTTGGTGAGGGCCTGGTGGAGGCTTGGTGGGGACCTGGTGGGGGCCTGGTAGAGGCTTGGTGGGGGCCTGGTGGAGGCTTGGTGGGGGCCTGGTAGAGGCTTGGTGAGGGCCTGGTGGAGGCTTGGTGAGGGCCTGGTGGGGGCCTGGTAGAGGCTTGGTGGGGGCCTGGTGGAGGCTTGGTGGGAACCTGGTAGAGGCTTGGTGGGAACCTGGTGGGGACCTGGTAGAGGCCTGGTGGAGGCCTGGTGGAGGCCTGGTAGAGGCCTGGTGGGGACCTGGTGGGGGCCTGGTAGAGGCTTGGTGGGGACCTGGTAGAGGCCTGGTGGGGACCTGGTAGAGGCTTGGTGGGGACCTGGTAGAGGCTTGGTGGGGGTCTGGTAGAGGCTTGGTGGGGGCCTGGTAGAGGCCTGGTGGGGGCCTGGTGGGGGCCTGGTAGAGGCTTGGTGGGGTCATATAGCTAAATTGAATAAACAGGGGAGAGATCTAAAACAACGCAGCAGGAGAGTCATCAGCCGGAACACTGTGTCTGTGAGACAGGTTTCTAAATTATGTCCGAAATGGCACCCTATTCCCTTCATAGTGCACTACAGCGCCCTGGTCAAAAGTAGTGCACTAAATAGGGAATAGCATTCCATTTGGGATGCAACCCTTAGTCAAAAGGTCATGCTAAGACAGCCACTGACAAAGTGTTTCTGAACAGTTGGAAGACAGATAGTTAATTATTACACAGATTTCCCCCTCCCGAGTCAGTAGCTATAGCAGTACATTGTAATGTATGTTCACTACCAAGCTGTTTTCAATTAGTTCTGAATCAGAGAGGGAGAGGGAGAGGGCGAGAGAGAGAGAGAGAGAGAGAGAGCAAAAGCGAGAGAGTGAACAAAGCTCTGCTGAAAGGTTGGGTTAGTTCGAGATGGTTGATCTGGAAGGACAGTTGTGTGTGTGTGTGTGTGTGTGTGTGTGTGTGTGTGTGTGTGTGTGTGTGTGTGTGTGTGTGTGTGTGTGTGTGTGTGTGTGTGTGTGTGTGTGTGTGTGTGTGTGTGTGTGTGTGTGTGTGTGTGTGTGTGTGTGTGTGTGTGTGTGTGTGAGAGAGAGAGACATTAAAGGTCAGGGTGACAAATTACCCCCACGGCTACGAGAGACTAGAAATAAGCATGTCTTTGTTAAGTACAATTCCATTTAGGGGCATAATGCAGAGGCCTTAATTTGACCATGAGCTGCATTGTATTGTAGAATGAGAACTTGATCAGGCAGGTCAATACAGGTATTGCTGCTGGTTAAATAGGACGGAGCAGTTCTATTTGTCCCTGTGTTGATAACTCAACTTTAAATATATCTTGTGTGTGTGTGTGTGTGTGTGTGTGTGTGTGTGTGTGTGTGTGTGTGTGTGTGTGTGTGTGTGTGTGTGTGTGTGTGTGCGCGTCTGTGCGTCTGTGTGTCTGTGTTCAGGTATAGAGTTGAGGTTTTGTTAACAAGTTGTATAGATGAGTTCAACTGAAGAAACCTAGCTAGCCGATTGGTGATTTCATAGATTTCTGATAATAGGGTAGAGTACAGATCTAGAATGAGGCTCTATTTCTATGGAGTAGAATATCATGATGAGGCTCTATGGAGTAGAATGCCATGATGAGGCTCTATGGAGTAGAATACCATGATGAGGCTCTATGGAGTAGAATACCATGATGAGGCTCTATGGAGTAGAATACCATGATGAGACTCTATGGAGTAGAATACCATGATGAGACTATTTCTATGGAATAAAATACCATGATGAGGCTCTATGGAGTAGAATACCATGATGAGGCTCTATGGAGTAGAATACCATGATGAGATTCTATTTCTATGGAGTAGAATACCATGATGAGACTCTATTTCTATGGAGTTGAATACCATGATGAGGCTCTATGGAGTAGAATACCATGATGAGGCTCTATGGAGTAGAATACCATGATGAGGCTCTATGGAGTAGAATACCATGAGAATCTATGGAGTAGAATACCATGAGACTCTATGGAGTAGAATACCATGAGACTCTATGGAGTAGAATACCATGATGAGACTCTATGGAGTAGAATACCATGATGAGGCTCTATGGAGTAGAATACCATGATGAGGCTCTATGGAGTAGAATACCATGATGAGGCTCTATGGAGTAGAATACCATGATGAGGCTCTATTTCTATGGAGTTGAATACCATGATGAGGCTCTATGGAGTAGTATACCCTAATGAGACTCTATGGAGTAGAATACCATGATGAGGCTCTATGGAGTAGAATACCATGATGAGACTCTATGGAGTAGAATACCATGATGAGGCTCTATGAAGTAGAATACCATGATGAGACTCTACTGAGTCGAATACCATGATGAGGCTCTATGGAGTAGAATACCATGATGAGGCTCTATGGAGTAGAATACCATGATGAGGCTCTATGGAGTAGAATAACATGATGAGACTCTATGGAGTAGAATACCATGATGAGACTCTATGGAGTAGAATACCATGATGAGGCTCTATGGAGTAGAATACCATGATGAGACTCTATTTCTATGGAGTAGAATACCATGATGAGGCTCTATGGAGTAGAATACCATGATGAGGCTCTATTTCTATGGAGTAGAATACCATGATGAGGCTCTGTTGGCCTCTCTACAATCATCCTCTCTACAATCATCCTCTCTACCATCATATGTTTAACTGTTGGCCCCCCCCTCTCTACAATCATCCTCTCTACCATCATCTGTTTAACTGT
Source organism: Salmo salar (assembly GCF_965601325.2). Lineage (NCBI taxonomy): Eukaryota > Metazoa > Chordata > Actinopteri > Salmoniformes > Salmonidae > Salmo > Salmo salar. The sequence continues at coordinate 51,291,103 of NC_138304.1, forward strand.
TGGCCTCTCTACAATCATCCTCTCTACAATCATCCTCTCTACCATCATCTGTTTAACTGTTGGCCTCTCTACAATCATCCTCTCTACCATCACCTGTTTAACTGTTTTCCTTGTGACGTTATTGTTATTATTTTCTCCTAAACAGGAAGCTGGCTAAGAAACGTAAAGAGACGTTGAGCAGCACTCGACAGGAGATGACGGTGATGGTTAACTCTATGGATAAGAGTTATACGGAGCAGGGGACAAACTGTGACGAGGCCTTGTCCTTCATGGACACACACAGCCAAACCCTCAACACCAGGAGTGAGTGTACCCTCACCCTCAATGGCCGTAGCGAGTGTACCCTCGCCGTCAATGGCAGAAGTAAGTATTCAGGGGTCCAGGTTGCTCTATACATATATAAATATATATTTATATATATATATATATATTTATATATATATATATATATTTATATATATATATATATATTTATATATATATATATATATATATATATATATATTTATATATATATAGAGAGAGAGAGAGAGAGAGAGAGAGAGAGAGAGAGAGAGAGAGAGAGAGAATTATGTTTACAAAAGTGAATTTGGTTTTCCTTATATAAAGTCATTGTAAACGAGTGCATGCAATTTTAGCTATGGCCTCACTGTCTATTCTGAAAATCGTTACTAAATAGTCTGGTAATGATAGCTGTCTGGACTTCTCTCCTTTCTAGTGGTCGCTGGTCAACACATGCAGCCACTTCCCAGCCCTCTTAATCTAATTGACTTAGTGCCCATGAAACTGACTTCAGTACAAGCTACTAAACCTAAAACTCCACACAGTTAATAACAACACATAACCTAAATAACATACAACCCTACAGCACCTATGTCTCTGATTAGATCTAACAGCTCAGTCTGTAGGTAGCTTCTCTCCAGCCCCCTTATAATCTAATGTAGATATATCTAATGTAGACCTGTCTAATGTAGACCTGTCTAATGTAGGACAATTTAATGTAGGCCTGTCTAATGTAGGACAATTTAATGTAGGCCTGTCTAATGTAGGCCTGTCTAATGTAGGGCTATCTAATGTAGATATATCTGATGTTGGGCTATCTAATGTAGATATATCTTATGTAGATATATCTAATGTAGATATATCTAATGTAGACCAATCTAATGTAGATATATCTAATGTAGACCAATCTAATGTAGATATATCTAATGTAGATATATCTAATGTAGACCAGTCTAATGTAGATATATCTAATGTAGGCCTATCTAATGTAGATATATCTAATGTAGACCAATCTAATGTAGATATATCTAATGTAGACCAGTCTAATGTAGATATATCTAATGTAGGCCTATCTAATGTAGATATATCTAATGTAGACCTGTCTAATGCCCATGAACTTGGTTTCAGTACAGTATGTACTGCAGCAACAGCAACCTCACACACCTGAGTTTCTTATTAACTTCTAACACGCTACAATCCTTACGTTGATGTTGACTTCAGTACAATAAGTACAGCTACATGGGTAGCTAATAACAGCATCCTAGCTTGACATCTAACCCTAAATCCCAATAACAACACCCAACCTAAACCTAAAGACCCTACCTTACCTTAGTCTCTGGGTAGATGTGGTGCAGCTGGGGATAGGCCTCAGAGATTACATCTTCCTCCTCCTCCTCCTCCTCCTTCTTCAGTCTGTCTCCCCAGCTCTGCAGGAGACACTTAAGCTTTGACCTCAACTGACTGTCTATTACTGTGGTTGTCCTAAAACTGAAGAAGTCCTCATCCTTCTTATATTGTCTTGTTCACACCCCTCCCTCTTTGTCCAAAGCCTCTGTCCTTATTCCAGTAATGTTGCCCTACAGTCCTTGTCCCTTCTGTCCTAAAGCCTGAGCCCCCTGATTTAAAAATAAATATATATATGTTTATTTCACCTTTATTTAACCAGGTAGGCCAGTTGAGAACAAGTTCTCATTTACTGGCCCACCTGGTTAAATAAAGGTGAAATAAATCAAATAAAAATTTAAAAATCAGGGGGCTCAGGCTTTTGGACAGGAGGGACAAGGATCGTAGGGCAACATTACTGGGATAAAGACTGAGACAACGGTGGACAGAGGCTTTGGACAGAGAGGGAGGGGTGTGAACAAGACAATATTAGAGGGTGTAAATGATGTTGTCCTACTGTCCTCGTCCCTCCTGTCCCAAAGCCTGAGACCCCTAATATTGCCCTCCTGTTCCCAAAACCGGTCCAAAAGCCCCTTCACCTCAGTTGTTGACTCAGTTGTTGGTGTCATTTAGCTGTCTATATTAGCGGCGTTACTCATCCCTTTAACTACATCCTCTGGTCATAGATGGTGTTAGTCATCCCTTTAACTATATCCTCTGGTCCTAGATGGGTTTACTCATCCCTTTAACTACATCCTCTGGTCCTAGATGGTGTTAGTCATCCCTTTAACTACATCCTCTGGTCCTAGATGGTGTTAGTCATCCCTTTAACTACATCCTCTGGTCCTAGATGGTGTTAGTCATCCCTTTAACTACATCCTCTGGTCCTAGATGGTGTTAGTCATCCCTTTAACTACATCCTCTGGTCCTAGATGGTGTTAGTCATCCCTTTAACTATATCCTCTGGTCCTAGATGGGTTTACTCATCCCTTTAACTACATCCTCTGGTCCTAGATGGTGTTAGTCATCCCTTTAACTACATCCTCTGGTCCTAGATGGGTTTACTCATCCCTTTAACTACATCCTCTGGTCCTAGATGGTGTTAGTCATCCCTTTAACTACATCCTCTGGTCCTAGATGGGTTTACTCATCCCTTTAACTACATCCTCTGGTCCTAGATGGGTTTAGTCATCCCTTTAACTACATCCTCTGGTCCTTTATGGTGTTGGTCCTAGATGGTGTTGGTCCTAGATGATCCTAGATGACATGGTGTTGGTGCTAGATGGTGTTGGTCCTAGATGGTGTTGGTCCTAGATGGTGTTGGTCCTAGATGATCCTAGATGACATGGTGTTGGTGCTAGATGGTGTTGGTGCTAGATGGTGTTGGTCCTAGATGGTGTTGGTCCTAGATGGTGTTGGTCCTAGATGGTGTTGGTCCTAGATGGTGTTGGTGCTAGATGGTGTTGGTCCTAGATGGTGTTGGTCCTAGATGACATGGTGTTGGTCCTAGATGGTGTTGGTGCTAGATGACATGGTGTTGGTCCTAGATGGTGTTGGTGCTAGATGGTGTTGGTCCTAGATGGTGTTGGTCCTAGATGATCCTAGATGACATGGTGTTGGTGCTAGATGGTGTTGGTCCTAGATGGTGTTGGTCCTAGATGGTGTTGGTGCTAGATGGTGTTGGTCCTAGATGACATGGTGTTGGTCCTAGATGGTGTTGGTCCTAGATGACATGGTGTTGGTCCTAGATGGTGTTGGTGCTAGATGACATGGTGTTGGTCCTAGATGGTGTTGGTGCTAGATGGTGTTGGTCCTAGATGGTGTTGGTCCTAGATGACATGGTGTTGGTCCTAGATGGTGTTGGTCCTAGATGACATGGTGTTGGTCCTAGATGGTGTTGGTCCTAGATGACATGGTGTTGGTCCTAGATGGTGTTGGTCCTAGATGGTGTTGGTCCTAGATGGTGTTGGTCCTAGATGGTGTTGGTCCTAGATGGTGTTGGTCCTAGATGATCCTAGATGGTGTTGGTCCTAGATGGTGTTGGTCCTAGATGGTGTTGGTCCTAGATGGTGTTGGTCCTAGATGGTGTTGGTCCTAGATGATCCTAGATGGTGTTGGTCCTAGATGGTGTTGGTACTAGATGATCCTAGATGGTGTTGGTCATAGATGGTGTTGGTCATAGTTGGTGTTGGTCATAGTTGGTGTTGGTCCTAGATGGTGTTGGTACTAGATGATCCTAGATGGTGTCGATCCTAGATGGTGTTGGTCATAGTTGGTGTTGGTCATAGTTGGTTCTAGATGGTGTCGGTCCTAGATGGTGTCGGTCCTAGATGGTGTTGGTCCTAGATGACATGGTGTTGGTCCTAAACTTCTACACTAAATTACTACTAAACTGCTAAGATTATATGAGTCACATAAATTATGTTCATGTTAAATGATAATGTTCATGTTAAATGATAATGTTGAGATTCTATATAAATGATGATTGATAATGTTCATGTTCCATGATAATGTTGAGATTCTATATAAATGATGATTGATAATGTTGATGTTCCATGATTATGTTGAGATTCTATATAAATGATGATTGATAATGTTCATGTTCCATGATAATGTTGAGATTCTATATAAATGATGATTGATAATGTTGATGTTCCATGATTATGTTGAGATTCTATATAAATGATGATTGATAATGTTCATGTTCCATGATAATGTTGAGATTCTATATAAACGATGATTGATAATGTTGATGTTCCATGATAATGTTGAGATTCTATATAAATGATAATTGTTTATTTTCTGTCTCCAGCTGCATCTTCCCCCTCGTCCTTCACTCTGAATAAGTCTAATACTCTCAATTCAACACTGCCCAAGTCCTACTACCCAGGTAAACATTTTACACACACACCATTCTGTTACTATAGAGTGTACTCACAGTAGGTAGTCGAGAGTACAAGTCAATGGTTGGAAAATAGCACCTAGCTATTAGCTGGGTTTTTTTGTTTTTTTTGGCATCCCTGCTGACAAGAGTGTTTATATTCTAACCTTTAAACCTAGGGGGTTGTTGTATCAATCATTTTAGTGAAGGTACTAGCAATAATTGTAATTAACATACTCTTTATGAAGGTACTAGCTATAATTGTAGTCAACATACGCTGTATGAAGGTACTAGCTATAATTGTAGTCAACATACGCTGTATGAAGGTACTAGCTATAATTGTGCCGTTCCATATCAACAGTCCACAGTGTCTCTTTGTGTGAGATGTAATACTTTTTATGTCGTCAGCTATAAGCCTGTATTCTTCTGTCTATTCTTCTTCTAGCCTCGGTCTATAATCACATTCACTGTGCTCTGTTATTTAGTTCTTCTCCTTCCTTATCTCCTATTCTTTTATTTACTGCTATTTTCTCTCCTCTTCCTCTTCCTCCAATCTCTGCGCTTGTTTTGGGGGGTTATGACCAGATCCCTTTGTGCCAACTGCTATCTTAGGTGAGACAAATCTTCTTTTACCACTATCCCCATTTCTGCTGTGAGTTTTATTATGGAATTTGCTCTTTAACTTTCTTTTTTTTTTAAGCCTTTATAAAAATATACACACTACCGTTCAAAAGCATATTTTTTGGTACATTTTAAAATAACATCAAATTGATCAGAAATACAGTGTAGACATTGTTCATGTTGTGAATGACTATTGTAGCTGGAAATGGCTAATTTTTTATGGAATATCTACATAGGTGTACAGAGGCCCATTATCAGCAACCATCACTCCTGTGTTCCAATGGCACGTTGTGTTAGCTAATCCAAGTTTCTCATTTTAAAAGTCTAATTGATCATTAGAAAACCCTTTTGCAATTATGTTAGCACTGCTGAAATCTGTTGTTCTGATTAAAGAAGCAATAAAACTGGCCTTCTTTAGACTAGTGGCAACTTCATTAAATAGTACCCGCAAAACACCAGTCTCAATGTCAACAGTGAAGAGGCGACTCCGGGATGCTGGCCTTCTAGGCAGAGTTCCTCTGTCCAGTGTCTGTGATCTTTTGCCCATCTTAATCTTTTATTTTTATTGGCCAGTCTGAGATATGGCTTTTTCTTTTCAACTCTGCCTATAAGGCCAGCATCCCGGAGTCGCCTCTTCACTGTTGACGTTGAGACTGGTGTTTTGGGGGTACTATTTAATGAAGCTGCCAGTTGAGGACTTGTGAGGCGTCTGTTTATCAATCTGCTCTTAATGTACTTGTCCTCTTGCTCAGTTGTGCACCGGGGCCTCCCACGTCTCTTTCTATTCTGGTTAGAGCCAGTTTGCGCTGTTCTGTGAAGGGAGTAGTACACAGCATTGTACGAGATCTTCAGTTTCTTGGCAATTTCTCACAATGAATAGCCTTCATTTCTCAGAACAAGAATAGACTGACAAGTTTCAGAAGAAAGTCCTTTGTTTCTGGCCGTTTTGAGCCTGTAATCGAACCCACAAATGCTGATGCTCCAGACACTCAACTAGTCTAAAGAAGGCCAGTTTTATTGCTTCTTTAATCAGAACAACAGTTTTCAGCTGTGCTAACATAATTGCAAAAGGGTTTTCTAATGATCAATTAGACTTTTAAAATGATAAGCTTGGATTAGCTAACACAACGTGCCATTGGAACACAGGAGTGATGGTTGCTGATAATGGGCCTCTGTACGCCTATGTAGATATTCCATAAAATATCAGCTGTTTCCAGCAACAATAGACATTTACAACATGAACAATGTCTACACTGTATTTCTGATCAATTTGATGTTATTTTCAAATGTACAAAAAACGTAGCTTTTCTTTCAAAAACAAGGACATTTCTAAGTGAACCCAAACTTTTGAACGGTATTCTGTGTATATATATATATATATATATATATATATATATATGAAAAAGAGACTGTGTCCCCTTTAGGTGGTTTTGGTCAGCTCTGTTACTGAAAGTCATCTTCCATACCTGCCTGCTGCTTCCCCCTCCCCTCCTTTCCATCTTCCTTGTCCTCTTCCTCCTCTTTCCTTTCCTCCTCAACCGCCTCTTTCCCCTCCCCTCCTCTTCCTTCTCTTTCCTTTCATCCTCTTCCTCCTCGTTCCCTTCCTCCTGTTCCTCCTCATTCCCTTCCTCCTGTTACTCCTCTTTCCCTTCCTCCTCTTCCTCCTCGTTCCCTTCCTCTTCTTCCTCCTCTTTCCCTTCTTCCTCTTCCTCCCCCCTTTCCTTTCCTCCTCTGCCTCCTCTTTCCCTTCCTCCTCTGCCTCCTCTTTCCCTTCCTTCTCTTCCTCTTTTCCTTCATCCTCTTCATCTTCCTCATCCTCCTCCTCCTCCTCTTCCTCCCTGCATATCTCTGTGGTTTCCCCTGGGCTGAGGCTGGCTTCACTCCATCCCATCTGCATTGCGTGTGCCGTGTGTGTGATGTCACATATACTATGGGTATGATGTCACCTGCGTAACATGTATTACCTCTCATATGCATGGTTAGAGATGTGGACTGGATGTGGGGGGTTGTGTAGGTAGCGCACTCCTACCTATCGCCATGGCCACTGTTACTACAGTTACTTATACAATCACTCTAGTACACTTATATAAACAGAGAGAGAGATCAACCACATATATAAACAGAGAGACATCAACCACTTATATAAACAGAGAGAGAGAGAGAGAGAGAGATCAACCACTTATATAAATAGAGAGATCAACCACTTATATAAATAGAGAGAGAGATCAACCACATATATAAACAGAGAGAGATCAACCACTTATATAAACAGAGAGAGAGAGAGAGAGAGAGAGATCAACCACTTATATAAACAGAGAGAGATCAACCACTTATATAAATAGAGAGAGAGATCAACCACATATATAAACAGAGAGAGATCAACCACATATATAAACAGAGAGACATCAACCACATATATAAACAGAGAGACATCAACCACTTATATAAATAGAGAGAGATCAACCACTTATATAAACAGAGAGAGATCAACCACTTATATAAACAGAGAGAGAGATCAACCACTTATATAAACAGAGAGAGATCAACCACTTATATAAATAGAGAGAGAGATCAACCACTTATATAAACAGAGAGAGATCAACCACATATATAAACAGAGAGAGATCAACCGCATATATAAACAGAGAGAGATCAACCACGTATATAAACAGAGAGAGAGATCAACCACTTATATAAACAGAGAGAGAGAGAGAGATCAACCACTTATATAAACAGAGAGAGAGAGAGATCAACCACGTATATAAACACAGAGAGAGAGAGAGATCAACCACGTATATAAACACAGAGAGAGAGATCAACCACGTATATAAACACAGAGAGAGAGATCAACCACGTATATAAACACAGAGAGAGAGATCAACCACGTATATAAACAGAGAGAGAGAGAGAGATCAACCACTTATATAAACAGAGAGAGATCAACCACTTAGAGAGAGAGAGATCAACCACATATATAAACAGAGAGAGAGATCAACCACGTATATAAACAGAGAGAGAAATCAACCACGTATATAAACAGAGAGAGAGATCAACCACGTATATAAACAGAGAGAGAAATCAACCACGTATATAAACAGAGAGAGAGATCAACCACGTATATAAACACAGAGAGATCAACCACGTATATAAACAGAGAGAGAGAGAGAGAGAGAGATCAACCACTTATATAAACAGAGAGATATCAACCACTTAGAGTGAGAGAGAGAGAGAGAGAGAGAGAGAGAGAGAGAGAGATCAACCACATACAGTGCGTTCAGAAAGTATTCACACCCCTTGACTTTTTCCTGGCCTTGACTTTTTCCTGGCCTACACACAATACCTCATACTATCAACCACAAATGGAAGTAGAAAATATAGATACATAGAAACTTGTCTTACACAGGAGTTTGTTAGTGTCAGTCTAAAACATTTCATATCCCCCCGTTCCTCTCGACACATTACCACCCTCCACCTCCCAACAACAATCCTCTGTTATTCTATGTAACATCTCTCCCTGCCTGCTGTTGGCTAACTGCTCTGATAGCTAGCTGTTTTCTAACTGCTTTGAAAGCTAGCTGTTGGCTAACTGCTCTGATAGCTAGCTGTTGGCTAACTGCTCTGATATCTAGCCGTTGGCTAACTGCTCTGATAGCTAGCTGTTGGCTAACTGCTCTGATAGCTAGCTGTTGGCTAACTGCTCTGATAGCTAGCCGTTGGCTAACTGCTCTGATAGCTAGCTGTTGGCTAACTGCTCTGATAGCTAGCCGTTGGCTAACTGCTCTGATAGCTAGCCGTTGGCTAACTGCTCTGATAGCTAGCCGTTGTCTAACTGCTCTGATAGCTAGCTGTTGTCTAACTGCTCTGATAGCTAGAGCTAGTGACCTACTTGGTGTTGTTGTTTTGCCGCCATGCACTCTTCTGTTTATTCCTCCTCTTCCATGATAAAATAGAATAATAAAACCATTTAGTTTTCTCATGAATTATTAGTAGCCTTTGTTGAAAGAGGGATGGAGGGAGGGGGGTGAGATACGCCTGAAGTATAGGCCTATACACTGAACTGCACCATCTAGAAAAGTAGAGCGCTTGTATTTATTTTTGACTAGCTATAGCTTTTGGGGAAAACATGATAATAACAACAATTATATGTGGGGCAGTAGTGGTAATGAACGACTTGAGGCAAACAAGGACACACACAAATAAGCAACACAACATGGTTTGTTGCAGTTTTTAGATGTTTACCACATATCTCAAGTGAAGCATAAAAAGCATTACTTCTCAACCTCCACAATGCCACTTTTAAGGCTGATTCTAGCCTGATTCTACCATGAAATCAAGATAATGTCTGTCATGGTAACCGTGTTGACAGTTAGCGTTAGCTTCAGAAGTAATGAAGCATGTAGCCATTAGCGCTAGCTGGTTGAGAGCCAAGCAAGGCAGGCTGGCTCGAAAAGGTTATCTGTTTTTAGGAGTGACAGTTTGAGTTAGCATATTGGGAGTTGATTATCATTTAATGTGAGTGATTAGTACAAACCCCACATATCATCTTGTTCATTTCATCGCAGACTTTATTTTGTATCATGTCAACCCTAAATGTATTCAGCACATGATAAACATGTGCCTTTAAAATACTTGAAAATTAGAATCACTGATATTTAAATATGTTTTATATTCTATCCCCTTGAAAGTCATTCTGTCCCCTTGAAAGCCATTCTGTCCCATTTAAATCCATTCTGTCCACTTGAAACCCATTCTGTCCCCTTGAAAGCCATTCTGTCCCATTTAAAGCCATTCTGTCCCCTTGAAACCCATTCTGTCCCCTTGAAACCCATTCTGTCCCCTTGAAAGCCATTCTGTACCCTTAAAACCCATTCTGTCCCCTTGGAAGCCATTCTGTCCCATTGGAAGCCATACTGTCCCCTTGGAAGCCATTCTGTCCCCTTGAAAGCCATTCTGTCCCCTAGGAAAATCCATTCTGTCCCCTTGGAAGCCATTCTGTCCCCTTGAAAGCCATTCTGTCCCCTTGAAAGCCATTCTGTCCCCTTGAAAGCCATTCTGTCCACTTAAAATCCATTATGTTTGTGCTTTGTATTTTAAGTATGTCTTGCCCTGTTGAAATGGCCTGCCATAAATTTCTCAACACAAACAGCAAATAGGCTTTTCTTTGACCAGGCCTTACTGATTAAACAGCAGAAGGCTGTGACTTAACTAACAGTAGCTCTACACACTACCAGTGACTGTGACCTAACTAACAGTAGCTCTACACACTACCAGTGACTGTGACCTAACTAACAGTAGCTCTACACACTACCAGTGACTGTGACTTAACTAACAGTAGCTCTACACAGTACCAGTGACTGTGACTTAACTAACAGTAGCTCTACACAGTACCAGTGACTGTGACCTAACTAACAGTAGCCCTACACACTACCAGTGACTCTAACGGTGCTTATGCTGTTTTGTTGCTTACCCCCTCTCTTCTCCTCTCTTTTCTCTTCTTCCTCTCTTTCTCTTCCCTCTCTCTGTTCTCGTACCTAACCTCTTTATGTATCTCCTATAAAAGTGCCCATAAATGGTAAGTCGCCAGCCCTCCCTGGTCCTGGTCTTGGGCTTGGTTTGGGAAAGGAGGTGGTGTCACAGGAACACACAGATACCAGTGAGAGAGCTGCTACATTGAATATGATTATTATTGTTTTAATTATTATTGCATGGCCAGTGGACATGCTAGCATTTCACTACCATCTGTATGGTATCGTACCTCTTGTTTCCACCTTTGAAGCCGTTAGCCTAGCATGATGCCATCACTGCATTTTCATGTTTTATCTCCCAGATCCTCACTTCCTTGTTTTTTGAGTTGTTTTTGTTTGGTTGTATTGAGCAATGTTGCTTCAGATGGTGCCTGCCTTCCTTAGCCATTGTGTTTTGCTGTAGCCCACATCCTTCAGGTCATGGACATCTTCATCGCATCTCTGCCTCATTCTGCCACAATATGAGAGAGGGGTTGGATTCGGAGGTGTATCAATTTTATTTTATTTTTTTTACAAATTACCGCCTCTTTAATGTATTTATATTAGTGAGCACCTTCGGTACTACTTCTTCTCACAGCGTAGTCACAAAATTAGACCAATCACAACCCCAATGTTGTCCAGTTGATACACAGTTGGAGCTGAGCCTTCTCCTCCTCACCACGTTCACTCATACTGCAACTCTACCATGTCACGGCTATATACCAATATCCACACTAACATACCACTTAGAATGTACGTACACCTGATAGCCTACCTGCTTCAAGTGGTAGTATGCTAGTATGGATATTGGAACCCTGGCCGATATCTATCTATTACCATTATGTCTAGGGCCAGGAGTTACTCCTTGTCAGGGGGAAACTCCCGGTCCTATAGTATGTGACTCACACGATAGCATTATCTATCTAGGCCTGTACGACAGCATTATCTAGGCCTGTACAACAGCCTTATCTAGGCCTGTACGACAGCATTATCTAGGCCTTATGACAGCATTATCTAGGCCTTATGACAGCATTATCTAGGTCTGTACGACAGCCTTATCTAGGCCTGTATGACAGCATTATCTAGGCCTGTGCAACAGAATTATCTAGGCCTTACGACAGCATTACCTAGGCCTTATGTCAACATTGTCTAGGTCTGTATGACAGCATTATCTAGGTTTTATGACAGCATTATCTAGGCCTGTACGACAGCATTATCTAGGCCTGTACGACAGCATTATCTAGGCCTGTACGACAGCATTATCTAGGTCTGTATGACAGCATTATCTATGCCTTATGACAGCATTATCTATGCCTTATGACAGCATTATCTAGGCCTTGTGACAGCATTATCTAGGTTTTATGGCAGCAGTATCTAGGCCTGTATGACAGCATTATCTAGGCCTTACAACCGCATTATCTAGGCATTATGTCAACATTATCTAGGCCTTATGACGGCATTATCTAGGTTTTATGACAGCAGTATCTAGGCCTTACGACAGAATTATCTAGGCCTATGTGAAAGCATTATCTAGGTCTGTATGACAGCATTATCTGGACCTTATGACAGCTTTATGTAGACCATATGACCACTATTATTTAGGCCTTATGACCACCCGTAAAGGTTATCAAGAGTTCACTCACTATCCTGACCTGCTGTACCTTCTCTCCCCTGTCTCTGTGTGTGTTTGTGTGTGCCTGCCTGCCTGCCTGTCTGTCTGCTCTGTCCAGACGACAGCCAGACGATGGGTGGTGGTGGTGGTAGCTGCAGTGACACCAGTAGTCTGGTCCAGTCTCACGGCCACTCCCTGAGAAAGAGAGAGGGGACTGTAGACACGCCCTACCAGACAGGCCAGCTCCACCCTGCTATCAGAGTTGCTGACCTGCTTCAGCACATCACACAGATGAAGTGTGCGGAGGGATACGGCTTCAAGGAGGAGTATGAGGTGAGAGAGAGAACATCACTTTTGACCTTTCAACTTTTCCCTTTGACCTCCTCTCCTTGAATCTCTGTGAGCTCGTTCCAATACTTGTAAAAATGTATCAGTTGTCCTTTATTCAAGTTGGAGTATGAAGCCGGACAAAAAAACTCTTGGAAATACACCCTCACTCCTCGACCCCTCTCAACTGAATCACCATGGCCTTGTTCCATTTATTTGAAACTGTATCCATCCATCTTTCCTTCCTTCATTGAAGTAGTTAGTGATCTAACTTGATTGGACAGGTGAAAGAAACTGTATGAGGTGAGACACGTCCCCTTTTGACCTTTCACCTTGACCTGACTGGATCAATTCCATTTCTCCTTCCATTTCTCCTACATTGTTGTCTGAAGTGTACTCCTCACTGACTCCTACGATTCAGATTCAAGAAATGGACAATACATACTGTAGTTGTCAATATATGGTTCTTTTTTAATGCTTAAATTAGATCCAAATGGTACCCTGGTCCCTTTATGGTGCACTACAGGCCCTATGGGTCTTGGTCAGAAGTAGTGCACTATAAAGGGACTAGGATGCCACTTTAGTTCCCCTGATGGACAATGATGACCAGTTTCTGTTCCTGTGTGTTCACAGTTGCAGATGGTTTTGTTGATTCATCCTGGTCCTTTTCGGTGGTAGACTGCCTCTTCTGCAGTCGTTTTGTTGTCTATCGTTGGGTTGTTGGTAGGCACGAGCACACACGGGGGGGGGGGTGTGTGTGTGTGTGTGTGTGTGTGTGTGTGTGTGTGTGTGTGTGTGTGTGTGTGTGTGTGTGTGTGTGTGTGTGCTCTCACCCGTGTGTGTATTCTGTGTGGAACCACTCAGTGGCGTCCGTCAGGAGGCCTTTGGGAGTTTAAAACTGTGTGCCAAAGCGTCTTTAGTTTGGTGTTTAACTCATTCAAGTCATATTAAAACCCACTGTGAGTGACTGTCTCCCTCTCGTCAGTAGGTCACACCACAGCCTCCTGCTAACCACAGACACAGACGGACAGTTACCTCTCTCTCTCTCTCTCTCTCTCTCTCTCTCTCTCTCTCTCTCTCTCTCTCTCTCTCTCTCTCTCTCTGACACCCAAACTAAAGATCTCTCCTCCTCCGTCGAGTCGAGGAGCAAGGACCATCATTCTCATTTCCTGTCATTAGGCTAGCGGCTGGCTGGGCCTGGCAGAGATCCATCCTGCGTCTCTGTCCCTTAGCAGTCAGAGTGATGACGTGGTGTTAGAACCATTACAATGGTTCCTATCTCACCATGGTCCCCCTCTATCATCTCATCTCCCAGGGATAGGATGGATGGATGGATGGTACAAGCAGGAGTGGTTTCTCTCTCTCTCTCTCTCTGTCCTCGCTCTCTCTCTCTCTCTCTGTCCTCTCTCTCTCTCTCTCTTCTCTCTCTCTCTCTCTCTCTCTCTCTCTCTCTCTCTCTCTCTCTCCTCTCCTCTCCTCTCCTCTCCTCTCCTCTTTCTCTCTCTCCACTCTCTCCTTCCTCTCTCTCTGTCCCATTTCCCCCATCTCGCTCGCTCTGTGTGGGAGACATGTATCAGTAATTAACTCCCTGTTTTCCCCCAGAACAATTTCACTATAATCCTTGACAGTTAAATAACACAGCCTGAGTTTCCCTTGCTCCCTACTGTTATTTTCTGAGGCAGCCTCCCTCCGTAGCTCCCTACCTACAGCAAACATACTGTTCTTTTCCGAGGCAGCCTCCCTCCGTAGCTCCCTACCTGCAGCAAACATACTGTTCTTTTCTGAGGCAGCCTCCCTCCGTAGCTCCCTACCTGCAGCAAACAGACTGTTCTTTTCTGAGGCAGCCTCCCTCCGTAGCTCCCTGCCTGCAGCAGCTGCAGCAAGGCTGTTCTTTTATGGGTCAGCCTCCCTCCGTAGCTCCCTGCCTGCAGCAGCTGCAGCAAGGCTGTTCTTTTATGGGTCAGCCTCCCTCCGTAGCTCCCTACCTGCAGCAGCTGCAGCAAGGCTGTTCTTTTACGGGTCAGCCTCCCTCCGTAGCTCCCTACCTGCAGCAGCTGCAGCAAGGCTGTTCTTTTACGGGTCAGCCTCTCTCCGTAGCTCCCTACCTGCAGCAGCTGCAGCAAGGCTGTTCTTTTACGGGTCAGCCTCCCTCCGTAGCTCCCTACCTGCAGCAGCTGCAGCAAGGCTGTTCTTTTACGGGTCAGCCTCCCTCCGTAGCTCCCTACCTGCAGCAGCTGCAGCAAGGCTGTTCTTTTATGGGTCAGCCTCCCTCCGTAGCTCCCTACCTGCAGCAGCGGGTCTGTTTAGGCACTGGGGGGGGGGGGGATAGAAGCTGTTTCTCTCTGCATCTCGCTGCCCTGAGGGCCTGATCCATTATGGATGAAAGGTGTTTGGGTCCCAGCTCAGCACTGTGGAGACGCAGCAGAGACAGCCACAGAGTCAGTCACATGGCACTGCAACAGTCAGACTGACTTTCCCCCCTCATTACTGTCCTGTCTATCTATTCTAACTGCAGTCCTCTACAGTGCAGACCTTTACTGCTCCTAAAGCCTGGAGATGCTCCACAGAGTCGGTCACAAGGCACAGCGACAGACACACAGTCAGAGAGAGAGAGAGAGAGTTACTGATTGACCCCCCCACTACCTTACTGCTGTTACCATCAGACAGAGAGTTACTGATTGACCTCCCCCCATTACCTTACTGCTGTTACCATCAGACAGAGAGTTACTGATTGACCCCCCATTACCTTACTGCTGTTACCATCAGACAGAGAGTTACTGATTGACCCCCCCCATTACCTACTGGTGTTACCATCAGACAGAGAGTTACTGATTGACCCCCCCCCCCCCCCCCCCATTACCTTACTGCTGTTACCATCAGACAGAGAGTTACTGATTGACCCCCACCATTACTTTACTGGTGTTACCATCAGACAGAGAGTTACTGATTGACCCCCCCCCCCCCCATTACCTTACTGCTGTTACCATCAGACAGAGAGTTACTGATTGACCCCCACCATTACTTTACTGCTGTTACCATCAGACAGAGAGTTACGGATTGACCCCCCCCCCCACAAATTTTATCTATCAATCTTACTCTACCTCAAACCTACAGGACGGACAGGAGGGAAGAGTGGAGGACGACAACATTGTCACTTGGCTAAGAGCGAATCATTTTTTTGTGTTCTTGTTCCAATGCTGTCTTCATATTTATATTCGTATATCAATCTGTCAGGTGAAAATGCCTTTGTAAAACATTTTTTGGAGGGGGGGTGAGATTTGGAGGCCAGTGCATCATTCTATCTAAACTGTTCACTTATATTGTACTGTATCTCTCTCCGACTCCATGCCTTCTTACGTTAATCTATACGTATAACTTTGGATCAGATCAATGAGGTAAGATTATATCTATATATATTTTTTTTTGGTTATTTGTGATTTATTTATTTTTAGATATGTAGAGAATATAATTTGTTTGCATTGTGAAGGGCAGAATGATGGTGGTGGTGCTTGCTGTGTATTGAAATTATGAAACAGACAAAAAAGGTGGATTCCCACATTAGGTCACGTGACTGTGAAACGTTTTATAAATATTTTTTTGGGGGTGGGGGGGACCCTTTTCTCAAGACATTGAGATGTACAGTACGTTACCCAACATTTATAAGGCTTTTGTAAAGCATTCGTAAACGCATACATACTCATGGAAAAATACCAATTGGTTCAAGTTTTGACCAAAAGCATCTTCAAGCCTTACGGCAGCTGACATAACCTGACATAGGTAGACATAACCTGCCTTGAAGTAAAAACCAAGCACCTTCTGAATGTTACATACGATCAGATATTGTACATCGCTATGGGCCGGGTTACCAGACCCAGAATAAAACCTAGTCCAGGACTAAAAATAAAAAATACTTTCAATAGAGTCTGAATTTAACTGCGTTTTTTAATCCAGGAGCAGTCTGTAATCTTAATCTGGAGAATCGGTCCAACAGTATATGTCAGCTAGTATGTTGTATGCATGATGCTAATCAGTGAATGCTGCTTCCTTGTGAAGTGACTTTGTCACTATGTATGCTTTATACATGCTTTATAGAGTCCTGTTTTGATATGTCAACCGTGACAGAGTAAGTATTGCATGCCCGAATTGTTCTGCACGCGTCACTCACTCTGTCAGCACTCTCGTTCTATAGGTTCACTGTAGCGGTTCCCAAAGGTTCTCTGAGGAGGTTCTTAAGGAGACCCCAGAAGAACCCAACAGAACCATTTTACCAGGGCCACGTTCCCCACAGTCTAACCCAACAGAATCATTTTACCAGGGCCACGCTCACCACAGACTAACCCAGCAGAACCATTTTACCAGGGCCACGTTCCCCACAGACTAACCCAACAGAACCATTTTACCAGGGCCACGTTCACCACAGACTAACCCAACAGAACCATTTTACCAGGGCCACGTTCCTCACAGACTAACCCAGCAGAACCATTTTACCAGGGCCACCTTCCTCACAGACTAACCCAACAGAACCATTTTACCAGGGCCACGTTCCCCACAGACTAACCCAGCAGAACCATTTTACCAGGGCCACGTTCCTCACAGACTAACCCAACAGAACCATTTTACCAGGGCCACGTTCCTCACAGACTAACCCAACAGAACCATTTTACCAGGGCCACGTTCCTCACAGTCTAACCCAACAGAATCATTTTACCAGGGCCACGTTCCCCACAGACTAACCCAACAGAACCATTTTACCAGGGCCACGTTCCTCACAGACTAACCCAACAGAACCATTTTACCAGGGCCACGTTCCTCACAGACTAACCCAGCAGAACCATTTTACCAGTGCCACGTTCCTCACAGACTAACCCAACAGAACCATTTTACCAGGGCCACGTTCCCCACAGACTAACCCAGCAGAACCATTTTACCAGGGCCACGTTCCCCACAGACTAACCCAGCAGAACCATTTTACCAGGGCCACGTTCCCCACAGACTAACCGAACAGAACCATTTTACCAGGGCCACGTTCCTCACAGACTAACCCAGCAGAACCATTTTACCAGGGCCACGTTCCCCACAGACTAATCCAGCAGAACCATTTTAC
Organism: Salmo salar; assembly: GCF_965601325.2. NCBI lineage: Eukaryota > Metazoa > Chordata > Actinopteri > Salmoniformes > Salmonidae > Salmo > Salmo salar. Next base: position 51,308,817 of record NC_138304.1, read on the forward strand.
CAGGGCCACGTTCCTCACAGACTAACCCAGCAGAACCATTTTACCAGGGCCACGTTCCTCACAGACTAACCCAACAGAACCATCTTGATCATTTTACTTTGTATTTGTTCCTTTTTTTCCCTTTTCCTTAATAATACAGTTTTTTTTAATCTTGAAAAAGAATGTTCCATATGTTTAGGACAATCCTCTCCACTGGAATAATGATATACTAGTATATTATTATTATTTTGTTTTTATGCAGCTCATCTGAAAACCCCACAAATTCATTCTCGTCAACTTGAAGGAGTCTCCTTTCCTTTCCTCAAATTGGGAATTGATGAATTAATACAAGGGGGGAAAGTCACTAAATTATTCCACTTTTCTCTTCTGTTCTCTCTCTGCTTTTTCTTCTTTCATAGCTCTGTGTACTTCCCAGTAACCATACTGCTGTTCTGTTGTCACTTGACTGTGGCCTCCACATAATGAGTGTGTGTTTAAAGTGTTAGCATTCACACTGGTTTTGAGTCCCAAATGGCACCCTATTCCCTTTATAGTGCACTAATTTTGACTACTTTGGCCTTGGTCAAAAGTAGTGCACTATATAGGGAATAGGGTGCCATGGGCTCTGGTCAAAAGTAGTGCACTATATAGGGAATAGGGTGCAATTTAGGGCGTAACCAGTGTTATGATTACTCACACAGACACAGACAGGAACAGGAAGTCAGACAAAGCTGGGTAATTAAAAAGTAGCATATAACTGCAGTGGTACATAATCTCACTGACGCTACTGATGAAGAGGAGGAAGACTACAGCAGCAGCAGAAACACTTTTTGATGTTGTTTCCTCTTAATTCTACTGTTTGTAAATACTCTTGTCTGCCCTCCATAGTCTTTGTCATACTGGGTTATAGACAAATAGAAAAGGATTGAGGAAAGGGTCTTTGAGACTGTCTGAGAGAAAACGTTCCACCGGGATGCTGGCCCATGTTCCACTGTTGTGTCAAGTTGCCTGGATGTTAATACACACGGGAAACTATTTAGCGTGAAAAACCAGCAGCGTTGCAGTTCTTGACACAAACCGGTGTACCTGGCACCTACTTCAAAGGCACTTAAGTATTTAGTCTTGTTCATTCATCCTCTGAATGGTACACATACACAATCCATGTCTCAATTGTCTCAAGGCTTAAAAATCCTTCTTTAACCTGTCTCTTCCCCTTCATCTACACTGGTTGAAGTGGATTTAACAAGTGACATCAATAAGGGATCATATCTTTCACCTGGATTCACCTGGTCAGTCTATGTCATGGGAAGAGCAGGTGTTCCTAATGTTTTGTCCACCCAGTGTATATTAGGTAGCCTTACATGGATATTAAACCCTTAATAAATTTTGTGACAGTGACATTCAGGGAGGATGACATTGGGCTGCTATTATCACATCCTCTCCCCTCCTCTCCCAAGATGCACTGCTGTGAGGAAATCTCCCTCCTAGTCCATCTAGAAGATACATATCTATTTTGGTTTGTATCACGTTTCAGACAATGTCGAATTAACAACAGTTTATTCATCCAACAGGGGCAGGAAAAAGGCAGGTCAAGGGCAGGCAGAGGTCTGTAATCCAGAAAGGTGGGGCAAAGGTACAGGACAGCCGGCAGGCTCAGGGTCAGGGTAGGCAGAAAAGGTCAAAACTGGGAAAACTAGAAAACAGAAACAATCGAGAGACAGGAATAGAGGGGAAAACGCTGGTAGGCTTGACGAAACAAAATGAACTGGCAACAGACAAACAGAGAACACAGGCATAAATACACAGGGGATACTGGGGAGGATGGGCGACACCTGGAGGGGGGTGGAGACAATCACAACGACAGGTGAAACGGATCAGGTTGTGACAGTTTGACTGGCCCCATGAAGACAGGGACATATTTTTACCATATTAAAGCTGTTTCTCAGAGAGACAGGCAGTGTCCCAAATGGCACCCTATGCCCTATTTAGTGCACTTGGTCCCCGTAGATCCCTGGTCTAAAGTAGTGCACTACATAGGGAATAGGGTACGCAGACTCGGTGAGAGACAGGCAGTGTCCCAAATGGCACCCTATGCCAAAAAACACAGGCAGTTAGGAACCAATATACACAGGCAGTTAAGAAAGCGAAGGCTAGCTTTTTCAAACAGAAATTTGCATCCTGTAGCACAAACTCCTAAAAGTTCTGGGACACTGTAAAGTCCATGGAGAATAAGAGCACCTCCTCCCAGCTGCCCACTGCACTGAGGCTAGAAAACACTGTCACCACCGATAAATACACAATAATTGAGAATTTCAATAAATATTTTTCTATGGCTGGCCATGCTTTCCACCTGGCTACCCCTACCCCGGTCAACAGCCCTGCACCCCCCCACAGCAACTTGCCCAAGACTCCCCCATTTCTCCTTCACCCAAATCCAGATAGCTGATGTTCTGAAAGACCTGCCAAATCTGGACCCCTACAAATCACCCGGGCTAGACAATCTGGACCCTCTTTCTAAAATGATCTGCCGAAATTGTTGAAACCCCTATTACTAGCCTGTTCAACCTCTCTTTCGTATCGTCTGAGATCCCCAAATATTGGAAAGCTGCCGCGGTCAACCCCCTCTTCAAAGGTGGAGACACTCTAGACCCAAACTGCTACAGACCTATATCTGTCCTACCCTGCCTTTCTAAGGTCTTCGAAAGCCAAGTTAACAAACAGATCACTGACCGTTTTGAATCGCACCGTACCTTCTCCACTATGCAATCTGGTTTCAGAGCTGGTCATGGGTGCACCTCAGCCACGCTCAAGGTCCTAAACGATATCATAACTGCCATCGGTAAGAGACATTACGGTGCAGCCGTATTCATCGACCTGGCCAAGGCTTTCGACTCTGTCAATCACCACATTCTTATCAGCAGACTCCATAGCCTTGGCTTCTCAAATGACTGCCTCGCCTAGTTCGCCAACTACTTCTCAGACAGAGTTCCGTGTGTCAAATCGGAGGGCCTGTTGTCCAGACCTCTGGCAGTCTCTATGGGGGTGCCACAGGGTTCAATTCTCAGGTCGACTCTTTTCCCTGTATACATCAATGATGTCGCTCTTGCTGCTGGTGATTCTCTGATCCACCTCTACGCAGACGACACCATTCTGTATACTTCTGGCCCTTCTTTGGACACTGTGTTAACTAACCTCCAGATGAGCTTCAATACCATACAACTCTCTTTCCGTGGCCTCCAACTGCTCTTAAATGCAAGTAAAACTCAATGCATGCTCTTCAACCGATCACTGCCCGCACCTGCCCTCCCGTCCAGCATCACTACTTTGGACGGTTCTGACTTAGAATATGTGGACAACTACAAATACCTAGGTGTCTGGTTAGACTGTAAACTCTCCTTCCAGACTCACATTAAGCATCTCCAATCCAAAATTAAATCTAGAATCATCTTCCTATTTCACAACAAAGCATCCTTCACTCATGCTGCCAAACATACCCTCGTAAAACTGACTATCTTGCCGATCCTTGACTTTGGCGATGTAATTTACAAAATAGCCTATTTACAAAATAGCCTCCAACACTCTACTCAGCAAATTGGATGCAGTCTATCACAGTGCCATCCGTTTTGTCACCAAAGCCCCATACACTACCCACCACAGTAGGATCTCGTTGGTTGGCCCTCGCTTCATATTCGTCACCAAACCCACTGGCTCCATGTCATCTATAAGTCTTTGCTAGGTAAATCCCCGCCTTATCTCAGCTCACTGGTCACCATAGCAGCACCCACCCGTGGCACGCGCTCCAGCAAGTATATTTCACTGGTCACCCCCAATGCCAATTCTTCCTTTGGCCGCCTTTCCTTCCAGTTCTCTGCTGCCAATGACTGGAACGAATTGGAAAAATCACTGAAGCTGGAGACTCATATCTCCCTCACTAACTTTAAGCACCAGCTGTCAGAGCAACTCTCAGATCACTGCACCTGTACACAGCCCATCTGTAAATAGCCCATCCAACTACCTCATCCCCATATTGTTATTTTTTTCTCTCCTTTGCATCCCAGTATCTCTACTTGCACATTCATCTTCTGCACATCTATCACTCCAGTGTTTAATTGCTAAATTGTAATTATTTCGCCACTATGGCCTAATTATTGCCTTACCTCTCTTATCTTACCTCATTTGCACACACTGTATATAGACTGTTTATATTGTGTTATTGACTGTACGTTTGTTTATGTGTAACTCTGTGTTGTTGTTTGTGTCGCACTGCTTTGCTTTATCTTGGCCAGGTCGCAGTTGTAAATGAGAACTTTTTCTCAACTGGCCTACCTGGTTAAATAAAGGTGAAATAATGTTTTTTTGTTGTTTAAATGTAGTGTACTAGGTCCCCATAGATCCCTGGTCAAAAGTAGTGCACTACGTAGGGAATAGGGTACGCAGACTTAGAGAGAGACAGAAACGCTAAACGACTAGTATGTCCTTTTAGACTTTGGTGGCTCTCTGCCTGTCTGCCTAGCTCCCTTCGCTGTGCTCTGCGTGTCTGCCTAGCTCCCTTCGGTGTGCACTGTCTGTCTGCCTGCCTAGCGCCCCTCGCTGTGCACTGCCTGTCTGTCTAGCGCCCCTCGGTGTGCTCTGCCTGTCTGCCTAGCGCCCCCTCGGTGTGCTCTGCCTGTCTCTCTCTCTGTAAGGGAAGGCTTTCCGTCTTTTAGACAAATGGCATCGGTCGGTCGGGCCCCAGCGTATAGCTAGAGACGGCTGGAACTCTCTGAGACGTTGCAACATCGATGATTGAGCAGGACTCTCAATCTCAGGTTTATTCTCTAGCTAACAAAGTGTCTCTGGGTTTAAAATACATGAATAGAGGGAAAGCGTTCGTCTCTTAAGAAGCCTGGATGTTGATTGTTCATCATTAGCATTACTCTTCCAGAGTTCCTTGAGTCTATATTTAAATGTTGTTACGTGGCTCGAGGTTGAAATGAAAATGCATTGGGGTGTAATTTTCTGATGAGCCGAGTTGATTACTATAAAAAATGAACAATAACATGGGTTTGTATAGAGCAATCTGCTGCCTTGGAGCCCACACACACACAGGCGCACACACACACACACACACACACACAGGCACACACACACAGGCACACACACACACAGGCACACACACCAACCCCCCTGTGAACGGCAGTGAGGCTGGTGTATTTTCATAATTTGTCTTAATTGTGCCTGGTATGGGATCAGTATGGAGATATCCCCACAGAGAGACAGAGAGAGATATCCATATTTCATGAGCCAATAATCTGAGTACTGTGGATCTGATCTGAAGATGAGGCTTTATTCTCCCTGAGCTGGGTTGAACGAGTCCAGACGGAGTGACGGGAAGGGAGGGAGGGGTAGACAGACAGACAGACTGACAGACCAACAGGCTGAGAGGTAGACAGACAGACAGAGGGACGGGAAGGGAGGGAGGGAGGGGTAGACAGACAGACTGACAGACTGAGAGGTAGACAGACAGGCTGAGAGGTATACAGGCAGACAGAGAGACGGGATGGGAGGGAGGGGTAGACAGACAGGCTGACAGACCAACAGGCTTAGGGGTAGACAGACAGGCAGGCAGACAGGCAGGCAGACAGACAGACAGACAGACAGACAGACAGACAGACAGACAGACAGACAGACAGACAGACAGACAGACAGACAGACAGACAGACAGACAGACAGACAGACAGGCTGAGAGGTATACAGACAGACAGGCTGAGAGATACAGACAGACGGAGAGATGGGAAGGGAGGGAGGGGTAGACAGACAGACAGGTTTAGGGTTAGACAGACAGACGGACATGGGCTCTTGTTTTCGGCTGCCGTGTTGCTGGCGGAACTATTTCAGCGTGACACACGCTGTGCGACTTCCTAATGGGCTCCCTGTTTGACATGAATCCCCAGGAACCTTTCTCCTCCCGCTGCCTTCTCATGTCAAATAATGATGTGGATACAACCCCATCTCTCTCTCTCTCTCTCTCTCTCTCTCTCTCTCTCTCTCTCTCTCTCTCTCTCTCTCTCTCTCTCTCCCCTCCTCTCTCTCTCTCCCCTCCCCCCTCTCTCTCTCTCTCTCTCTCTCTCCCTCTTTCTTTCTCTCTCTCTCTCTCCCCTCCTCTCTCTCTCTCCCTCTTTCTTTCTCTCTCTCCCCTCCTCTCTCTCTCTCTGTCTCTCTCTCCCTCTTTCTTTCTCTCTCTCTCCCCTCCTCTCTCTCTCCCCTCCTCTCTCTCTCTCTTCTCTCTCTCCCCTCCTCTCCTTTCTCTCTCTCCCCTCCTCTCTCACTCTCTCCCCTCCTCTCTCACTCTCTCCCCTCCTCTCTCACTCTCTCTCCCCTCCTCTCTCTCTCTCTCCCCTCCTCTCTCACTCTCTCCCCTCCTCTCTCACTCTCTCTCTTCCTCTCCCCTCCTCCCTCTCGCTCTCCCTCTCCCCTCCTCTCTCTTGCTCTCTCTATATCTCCCCTCCTCTCTCTCGCTCTCTCTCTATCTCCCCTCCTGTCTCTCTCTCTCTCCTTTTGGTCTCTCTCTCCCTTTTTTCTCTCTTTCCAATATTTCCTTTTTAGGAGCCGACAGAGAATATTTTGACCTTTAACTTGGTGTTATCATTTAAAGAGTTGACACATGACACCACATCTCATGTTCGTCTCTTCTGTTCTTCCCTCCCTCCCTTTTTTCTCTCTCCCTCTGTTCTCTCTCTACCTCTCTTCTCTCTCTTCCTCTTCTTCACTCCCTCCCTCCCTCCCTCTGTTCTCCTATCTCTCCCTCTCTTCTCTCCCTCCCTCCCTCCCTCCCTCCCTCCCTCCCTCCCTCCCTCCCTCCCTCCCTCTCTTCTCTCTCTACCTCTCTTATCTCTCTACCTCTCTTCTCTCCCTCCCTCTCTTCTCTCTCTACCTCTCTTCACTCTCTCCCTCTGTTCTCCTCTCTACCTCTCTCTCTCTCTCTCTGTTCTCCTCTCTTCTCTCCCTCTCTTCTCTCCCTCCCTCCCTCCCTCCTCCCTCCCTCCCTCCCTCCCTCCCTCCCTCCCTCCCTCCCTCCCTCCCTCCCTCCCTCCCTCTCTTCTCTCTCTACCTCTCTTCTCTCCCTCCCTCTCTTCTCTCTCTACCTCTCTTCACTCTCTCCCTCTGTTCTCCTCTCTTCTCTCTTCTCTCCCTCCCTCCCTCTCTTACTCTCTCCCTCCCTCCCTCCCTCCCTCCCTCCCTCCCTCCCTCCCTCCCTCCCTCCCTCCCTCTCTTCTCTCTACCTCCCTCCCTCCCTTTTCTCTCTTCTTCCCTCCCCTCTGTTATTCTCTCCCTTCCTTTAGAGCTTCTTTGAGGGACAGTCCGCTCCGTGGGACTCCGCTAAGAAAGATGAGAACCGCATGAAGAACCGATATGGGAACATCATTGCATGTGTGTATAATAATAAATAAATAAAGCATAATCCTCCTCTCTGATCAATATTAATTTATATTATATGTGTCATTCTAATTTCTTTGTCTGTGTAAGGCCTCTGCTTGACTCTGCTATTATCAGTCAACAGAGTGAAGTCTGGGGTTATGCCAATGAAAAATACACTATGTGGGTCAAAACTATAATCGTAATATCCTTTTATTTTGATAAAGCCTGTATGTATTTGAGCTTTCATTGGTTACCGCTCCATCCCTAGCCCACTGTAGGCCTGCTGTGGCCCTGTAATGATGCTTCCTCTCTCTCTCTCTCTCTCTCTCTCTGTTTCCTTCTCCTCCCTCTCTGTACCTCCCCCCTGGTTAATGCTATTCATTCTGATCTGGTTCCTCTCCTCCCTCTCCTCCTCTCTTCCAGATGATCACTCCCGAGTCAGACTCCAGCCCCTGGAGGGAGAGCAGAACTCTGATTACATTAATGCAAATTACGTTGATGTAAGTACACACACCAGCCAGCTACACACACACACACACACACACACACACACATCAGCCAGCTACACACACACACACACACACACACACACACACACACACACACACACACACACACACACACACACACATAAGCCAGCTACACACACACACACACACACACACACACATAAGCCAGCTACACACACACACACACACATCAGCCAGCTACACACACACACACACATACACACACGGTTGCTGCCGCCGATGTTCTCGGAGCGAGAGGGTAGCTGCCAGTGCGTCATTGTGAACCTTTAGGACACATCGACACACACTGCCTTTATGTAAAGTCCTATCTCTTCTTCTTTCAATGAGACGTGTTTGTGGGAATCCGAATCAGGAGCTGGTTGATACAGAGAAGGCTGATGGGAAACTGAGTTTATGGAGGTTTGATTACAGTTTGACACATTAGTCATTTAGCGGGCACTCTTATCCAGAGCGACTTAAAGTAGCGTATTTATCTCAAGGTAGCTAGGTGAGACCACCACATATCACAGTCATAACAAGTACATTTTCCCTCAACAAAGTCGGGATCAGCAAACTCCGAGCTAGTAGATAGGACTGGGAATTATCCACAAAGCAGACAGAGCAGACCAATATAAATCATAGTTCACCTATGACACATCATAGGGAGTAATGACAGGACATAGTTAACCTATGACACATCATAGGGAGTAATGACAGGACATAGTTAACCTATGACACGTCATAGGGAGTAATGACAAGGACATAGTTCACCTATGACACGTCATAGGGAGTAATGACAAGGACATAGTTCACCTATGACACATCATAGGGAGTAATGACAAGGACATAGTTCACCTATGACACGTCATAGGGAGTAATGATAGGACATAGTTCACCTATGACACATCATAGGGAGTAATGACAAGGACATAGTTAACCTATGACACGTCATAGGGAGTAATGACAAGGACATAGTTAACCTATGACACGTCATAGGGAGTAATGACTAGGACATAGTTAACCTATGACACGTCATAGGGAGTAATGACAAGGACATTGTTAACCTATGATACATCATAGGGAGTAATGACAAGGACATAGTTAACCTATGACACGTCATAGGGAGTAATGACAAGGACATAGTTAACCTATGACACGTCATAGGGAGTAATGACAAGGACATAGTTCACCTATGACACATCATAGGGAGTAATGACAAGGACATAGTTAACCTATGACACATCATAGGGAGTAATGACAGGACATAGTTAACCTATGACACGTCATAGGGAGTAATGACAAGGACATAGTTTACCTATGACACGTCATAGGGAGTAATGACAAGGACATAGTTCACCTATGACACATCATAGGGAGTAATGACAAGGACATAGTTCACCTATGACACATCATAGGGAGTAATGGCAGGACATAGTTAACCTATGACACGTCATAGGGAGTAATGACAAGGACATAGTTCACCTATGACACGTCATAGGGACTAATGACAAGGACATAGTTAACCTATGACACATCATAGGGAGTAATGACAAGGACATAGTTAACCTATGACACATCATAGGGAGTAATGACAAGGACATAGTTAACCTATGACACGTCATAGGGAGTAATGACAAGGACATAGTTCACCTATGACACGTCATAGGGAGTAATGATAGGACATAGTTCACCTATGACACGTCATAGGGAGTAATGACAAGGACATAGTTCACCTATGACACATCATAGGGAGTAATGACAAGGGCATAGTTAACCTATGACACATCATAGGGAGTAATGACAGGACATAGTTAACCTATGACACGTCATAGGGAGTAATGACAAGGACATAGTTCACCTATGACACGTCATAGGGAGTAATGACTAGGACATAGTTAACCTATGACACGTCATAGGGAGTAATGACAAGGACATTGTTAACCTATGATACGTCATAGGGAGTAATGACAAGGACATAGTTCACCTATGACACGTCATAGGGAGTAATGACAAGGACATAGTTAACCTATGACACGTCATAGGGAGTAATGACAAGGACATAGTTAACCTATGAAACGTCATAGGGACTAATGACAAGGACATAGTTAACCTATGACACATCATAGGGAGTAATGACAAGGACATAGTTAACCTATGACACATCATAGGGAGTAATGACAAGGACATAGTTAACCCATGACACGTCATAGGGAGTAATGACAAGGACATAGTTAACCTATGACACATCATAGGGAGTAATGCCAGGACATAGTTCACCTATGACACATCATAGGGAGTAATGACAAGGACATAGTTAACCTATGACACGTCATAGGGAGTAATGACAAGGACATAGTTAACCTATGACACATCATAGGGAGTAATGACAAGGACATAGTTAACCTATGACACGTCAAAGGGAGTAATGACAAGGACATAGTCAACTGACTGAAGCAAAGACGTTTTCCACTATGAAGACTGTTGACTAAGAATAGGCTATGTTGAGTTTCCTGCCGAGAAAACCCGTTCCCTGACAATAGTAAAGTGTTAGCAGTGAGATATGATGTATTAGTGACTGGCCTCTTGTAGCTGAGTGCTCGATCTAACTACCTGACTCCCTAAGTGGTTTTCTCCTCACCAGATCAGACGTAAATTCATAATGCTAGGTGCTCACTCTCACACAGCACCCTGACACTTCTAAGCGTAAATTGATAATGCGGCGTGTTAAATGATTTACCTCTCTAACAGCATTCAGTTCATGTCCATTACGAGGACAGGAGAGAGTTCTGCGGAGAAGAGAGAGAGTGCGTGTGTGTGTGTGTGTGTGTGTGTGTGTGTGTGTGTGTGTGTGTGTGTGTGTGTGTGTGTGTGTGTGTGTGTGTGTGTGTGTGTGTGTGTGGAGACTCACAATATCAGCTAGTGGGTCATTATCAGAAAAATATGTATGAATGTTTGTGCTCTCTGAAAGCCTTTCTTACCCATCTCCTGTCCTGCCTAATCAACTCTTCTGTATAGAACATCTCCACTAGGGTTAATATGCCGGTGATTAGCATTCAGGAAGATATGAATAAGTCACGAGGCTAAACAGGGTAGAACAGGAGTGGGGGAACATGCAATCACACACGTACACATATTACCTGATTTTGGCTCTTCCTTCTTAAAAATAATTCCTATAACGATTACTTTCCACATTCACATTTAATCCATTTGTTTTATTATTGCATTTCATCGGCCCAGCTGAAGGGGTGTGGGGGGGGAGAACAATCAGGAGCTGATGAGAGAGGGAAGAGGGAGGGAGGAGAGAGGGAAGAGAGGGGAGAGAGAGGGAAGATGGAAGAGAGAGGGAAGAGAGAGGGAAGAGAGAGGGACGAGGGAGGAGAGAGGGAGGAGAGAGGGAGGAGGGACGGAGGAGAGAGGGAGGAGAGAGGGAGGAGAAAAGGAAGAGGGAGGAGAGAGGGAAGATGGAGGAGAGAGGGAAGATGGAGGAGAGAGGGAAGATGGAGGAGAGAGGGAAGATGGAGGAGAGAGGGGAGAGGGAGGAGAGAGGGAAGAGGGAGGAGAGAGGGAGGAGAGAGGAAAGAGGGAGGAAAGAGGGAGGAGAGATGGAGGAGAGAGGGAAGAGGGAGGAGAGGGAGGAGAGAGGGAAGAGGGAGGAAAGAGGGAGGAGAGATGGAGGAGAGAGGGAAGAGGGAGGAGGGAGGGAGGAGAGAGGGAGGAGAGAGGGAGGAGAGAGGGAGGAGAGAGGGAAGAGGGAGGAGAGAGGGAGGAGCGAGGGAAGAGGGAGGAGAGGGAGGAGAGAGGGAAGAGGGAGGAGAGGGGGGAGAGGGAGGAGGGAGGGGAGAGGGAGGAGAGAGAGAGGGGAGAGGGAAGAGAGAGGGAAGAGGGAGGAAGAAGAGAGAGGGAAGAGGGAGAAGGGAGATGGAGAAGAGATTGAAGAGGGAGGAGAGAGAGGGGAGAGGGAGTAGAGAGAGGGGAGAGGGAGAGGGGAGAGGGAGACGACAGTCAGGACTAGGCCCAGCTGAGGAGAGGAAACAGGGGATGAGAGAGAGAGAAAGATAAGTCTTTAAGTCTTAATGTTTTGTTTCCTGTTGTCTCTCCTGAGGGAAGACGAGGAAGGGGACAAATACAATTTCAGGGATTATTTTAGATTAACGTAATCCATGGGACTAGCAGTTCTATTGTGGAGATCAGTGTAGTTTGCTATATCTGGGGATCATCAACACTTTGGATGCTTGTTATCTAGATAGATGTGTGTGTGTGTGTGTGTGTGTGTGTGTGTGTGTGTGTGTGTGTGTGTGTGTGTGTGTGTGTGTGTGTGTGTGTGTGTGTGTGTGTGTGTGTGTGTGTGTGTGTGTGTGTGTGTGTGTGTGTGTGTGTGTGTGTGTGTGTGTTCGTTCGTTCGTTCGTTGCATTAGTCTCCTCTGCATTTTAGGGTTGATCTCTTTATATTGACTGACAACAACAGGTTTCTTGACAAACGTCTCACCACTTCTGAATGTATGACGATGAGTACGTCTTGGTATTCCAAAGGCCGTGATTTTAATAATTTGTTTTTCAGGGCTACCACAGGCCGAACCATTACATCGCTACCCAAGGTAAGATGTGAAATGATCAACTGTGTGTGTGAGCATTGCCTTCGTGCTTCCGTGTGTGTGTGGATGGGTGGATTCATTTGTTAAGGCTGTCTGTCTTGTTTTTTTTAAGTTTTTTTTTTAAAGTGAGGCTGTATTCAGGTGTGCTCAGACATCTCTCTCACTTTTCAACCTCTTGTGTGTATATATATGTATGTATGTATGTATGTATGTATGTATATATGTATATATATTGTCGTGTCTTTGGGGTACCATTAAACTGAAGACATGTTTATCAATTAACTCCCTGTAATTATTATCACGCCATCAAACTGATTCATCGTTTAATTGCAATTAACTAGGAGATCGGGGCACCAAGGAAAATATTCAGATTACAAAGTTATAATTTTCCTAATATAACTTTCCTATATTATAACATTATATATTATATTCTATTATAGTATAGGCCGATTATCTTCTGGTTTAAATGGTGTATTTTACCTCGCGTCCAGTCTCATTCCAAACGTCGTAAATTGTTGTATCTGCACGAACCCAGTCTTTACTAAGAGTCATCCATACATCAATTGTCTTAAAATCATTTATTTACTAAACTAATTAATTCACAGAAAGTATACAAACAGTAATTATCATCACAAAGAATTGGTAGAGTAATGTGCCCTAGTGGGCTAAAACAGGCATGGCTTGTCTGTTAGACAATGGGTCATAAAGGGCAGCTGAGAAGACCCTACAGAGTTCATTAATATTAACAATTGACAATTGAACGCTCACTCATTCGGGAACAATTGCAATCAATATATATTTACGCTCAGTGTGTCGTCGGGATCCTTGTTGGAGCGTCGTTCTGTGGAGAGTTTTGTCTCTCTCTCTCTCTCTCGGTTAGAATGGATCTTTCAAAGCGACATTCATTAATGTCATAGAATGGATGTCTCGTTGGTCTTCGCGTACAATGATATAATTTACTTAGCTGCAGACTAATAATTAATATCATAGACTTGTTCTTATTCTGTCAGTATCAATAGTCTAAAAGTTAACCACGTGGTATAGTTCACTTTCAGTAGAGTACTTGGATGGTCAAACCTATTGGCCAACTCGCAATGGAGTGGAGGCCGGGTCTGGAGAAATGTATATCAGGGTGGGTTTTATAGTGACATAGAACAGCTTGTCACATGACGCCTGGTCCTGTCTGTGTCCCTGGGGGCGTGCCGATGACTGAGTTAAGCTTGGAACAAAAATACAATTCTATCACATTAACATCAGTACATAGCATCTCAATGTATTACAAATAGCTTTATCCTTATTAATACATTCTATACAACCATGTGGATGCAAGTCTCAAGGCTGAGGCTATTATATAAACCGTTTTATGGTAATATGGCTATATTGTCTCTTCTGAGTATCACAAAATTGTACCAAGCGGACCAGTTCGTAGCTGGATTCTTCACCAATCTTCCATACCTTCTCCAGAACACAAAGGTCGCTTGGCTCCCCAATTCTGTGAGTTGGAAGAATTCCCTGTGTCTCTCTATGGGCCATGTGGCAAGAGATTCTCCTCTTAGAGTTTTTACAACCCTTTCACACAGGGCCTGGGTGGGGAAGGTAGGTTGGGGGATGGTGCAAGGGGGGAGGGGGTCAACTGTCCTCCCTGTACTCAAAGAGGCCAACATCATGACAATATATATATATATATATATATATATATATACACAAGAGGTTGAAAAGTATATATATATGTATGTGTATATATATATATATATATATATATATATATATATATATATATATATATGTGTGTGTGTGTGTGTGTGCATGTTCCTTGTAGAGCATTGCTTACATTCTCAGACAAGTGTGTGTAACACACACACACACACTGTCGTGTGCTAGTGGTGAACAGGTCAGCTGTTTGTTCAACCACAGCCAATTGCTAATAACCCATCTGCATGTCACCTGCCTTTATGTAAAAGATCTGAGGCCTGCATTCGACCCTGCTAATATAGAAAATGAGCTGTAAACATCAGTCAGAGGAGACGGAATGATTTGTTGACATGAAGTGCAGGAGTTTTCTGCCTGATTCAGATAAGCTTTGTTTCTGCTTATAATATGCAGCGTTTTGGTAGGCTATTTGTTAGTCAACTTGTCTATAATTAGATCCATACAGCTTCTCCTCTGTCATTACATGTTGCCCTAGAAGACCGAATAAACATCTGCACACCACAATAATGTCATAAATGATAGAATGAATGCTTCAATCTAGTTGATATCGATAAAGTTTTCTCTGTCATCTCTGCTTCTTTGACGGAACAAAGAGGTTTAGGGACCGGGGAGAAAATGCAATAAATAAAACATTTTTTTTAACGATTTTCTGTGCAAAATTAGTTTGACTGGTTGTAAGGAAGTAGAAAGGTGTAAAAATGTCCCAAAATGTTTCTGATAAGATTTCAGTTCAGTTTGGATGCATATTTTAGGTGGTTGAAATACTATCAGCTGTTATGATGCTGATAAAGACAGCAGCTCCACAGACGGTCCCTAACTGTTCTGGTCCTCTCTTCTAGAAGATTAGACTACTGTTGTCACGTCCTGACCATAGTAAGATGTGATTTTCTATGGTAGAGTGGTCAGGGCGTGACAGGGGGTGATTTGTGTTTTTCTATTTCTATGTTTTAGTTCTAGTTTTTCTATTTCTATGTTGGGGTTTTTGGGGTTGATCTCCAATTGGAGGCAGCTCGTCCTCGTTACCTCTGATTGGAGATCATATTTAAGTAGGGGTTTTTCTTCCTGGGTTTTGTGGGTGATTATATTTTGAGTAGTGTTTGTTTCTCTCTGCGTCACGGTTTGTTGTTTTGTAAATTCATTTATTTATGTTTTGCAAAGTTTCACGGATTTAATAAAATGTGGAACTAAAACCACGCTGCACTTTTGACCGATCCTTTGGACAGCCGTGACTACTGTTCTGGTCCTCTCTTCTATACCATTAGACTTCTGTTCTGGTCCTCTCTTCTATACCATTAGACTTCTGTTCTGGTCCTCTCTTCCATACCATTAGACTACTGTTCTGGTCCTCTCTTCTATACCATTAGACTAATGTTCTGGTCCTCTCCTCTATAACAGACAACTGTTCTGGTCCTCTCTTCTATACCATTAGACTACTGTTCTGGTCCTCTCTTCTATACCATCAGACTACTGTTCTGGTCCTCTCTTCTATAACATTAGACTACTGTTCTGGTCCTCTCTTCTATACCATTAGACTACTGTTCTGGTCCTCTCTTCTATACCATCAGACTACTGTTCTGGTCCTCTCTTCTGTACCATTAGACTACTGTTCTGGTCCTCTCTTCTATAACATTAGACTACTGTTCTGGTCCTCTCTTCTATAACAGACTACTGTTCTGGTCCTCTCTTCTATAACAGACTACTGTTCTGGTCCTCTCTTCTATAACAGACTACTGTTCTGGTCCTCTCTTCTATAACAGACTACTGTTCTGGTCCTCTCTTCTATACCATCAGACTACTGTTCTGGTCCTCTCTTCTATAACATTAGACTACTGTTCTGGTCCTCTCTTCTATAACAGTCTACTGTTCTGGTCCTCTCTTCTGTCGTGTCTTTGGCTATGCCGGATTAAGTGATATGACATGCTAACCTATAAAATTCTCTCTGTAATTAATATTACCTGATTAAGCTAATCATGTAAATGTAATTAACTAGAAAGTCGGGGCACCACGGAAGAACGTTTATAGAGCCGTTATCTTCCGAATAAACTCTGAAAATACTTAGTAATATTTTACATCGATAGCAGTCAATATTAACCCTTATCTTATTTTCAGTCTCATAATGAAAGTTGTAAATTCTTGGCTATCTTCACGAACCCTGGCTAACAAGTTGAATCAGCAATACAAAATTGGGTTTAATTATTTATTTACTAAATACCTAAACTAATCACACAGAATTACAAATACACCGAATACAAATGATGTCATACATGATGGCTGGTTACACAAAGGAAAGGGGGTTGGGCTTGAATGAAAGAGTGGGAAGATTTAGGAACAAAGAAACAGCAGCTATGCTATCGTAAATACATTATCTTATGCATTCTAAATTACCGCCCATTTGGAAAAGGAAAATGCAATAAATATTTACTCTGAGCTGCGCTTCGGTAGATTGGTCGTAGATGCTGGCCGGGTTGGCCAACAGATCTTCCTGTAAACTCGGAAGAATGTCTCTGGTGGTAAATTGGATACGTGGTGGTATCTTCATCCGTCTGTTAGACTGGATCCGTCGTCCGTCCTTTCCTAGCCCACGTCTACAGCGGCCGCTGCTAACTCAACGGCTAGGAAGTATCACTTCTGTAGTGAATAAGCTCAAAGTTCATACCATTCGCCATCAAAGCTCACGCCGAGGTTGGCTTAGTTCTGTTCTTGACATGTGTGTCCTTCTAACGTAGAGGCTGCAGACCTCACATGCTGGAACAACCTGGGCATCTTTTCGTCAAAGGCTTATATAGTGGAGAGGGGGGAAGGATGTGTTCATCGTTTATAACCCCTCCTCTTCACAGGGGTGGGCCACTGATCAAGCAGGGCACTTTCCTTATGAAAACCCAATTCTCTCATTTGGAAGCTAAAATTACATTTAATCTCCTAACAAACAATTTCAATATCAAACATTTCAATTGCATAACAATACCATGTGACTCTGATAACTAGAGGGTGTATACTTTCTCAGGTACAGTTTATGTCGTCCTGTCATCAATCATAATGTCCCAGATAACAACGAACTGACATCCATACTCATTACGTTATCAAGCATATTTCCAACTGGTTTTATTACCAAAATATGGTTCCTTTCCCCATTTGTTTGATGTTCCCAGACTCTCTATATTTAACAGGACAGCAGTCCTTCAGTAGGGTCAGTAAGAGAGGGGAAGGGAGAAAGGTATTTATGGGGGGGGGGGGGGGGTCATAAACCTTACCCACAGGCCAACGTCATGACACTTCTATAGCATTAGACTACTGTTCTCGTCCTCTCTTCTATACCATTAGACTACTGTTCTGGTCCTCTCTTCTATAACAGACTACTGTTCTGGTCCTCTCTTTCATACCATCAGACTACTTTTCTGGTCCTCTCTTCTATACCATCAGACTACTTTTCTGGTCCTCTCTTCTATACCATTAGACTACTGTTCTGGTCCTCTCTTCTATAAGAGACTACTGTTCTGGTCCTCTCTTCTATACCATTAGACTACTGTTCTGGTCCGCACTTCTATAACAGACTACTGTTCTGGTCCTCTCTTTCATACCATCAGACTACTTTTCTGGTCCTCTCTTCTATACCATCAGACTACTTTTCTGGTCCTCTCTTCTATACCAACAGACTACTTTTCTGGTCCTCTCTTCTATAAGAGACTACTGTTCTGGTCCTCTCTTCTATACCATTAGACTACTGTTCTGGTCCTCTCTTCTATACCATCAGACTACTGTTCTGGTCCTCTCTTCTATAACATTATACTACTGTTCTGGTCCTCTCTTCTATACCATCAGACTACTGTTCTGGTCCTCTCTTCTATAACATTAGACTACTGTTCTGGTCCTCTCTTCTATAACAGACTACTGTTCTGGTCCTCTCTTCTATAACAGACTACTGTTCTGGCCCTCTCTTCTGTACCATTAGACTACTGTTCTGGTCCTCTCTTCTATACCATCAGACTACTGTTCTGGTCCTCTCTTCTGTACCATTAGACTACTGTTCTGGTCCTCTCTTCTATAACAGACTACTGTTCTGGTCCTCTCTTCTATAACAGACAACTGTTCTGGTCCTCTCTTCTATACCATTAGACTACTGTTCTGGTCCTCTCTTCTATAACAGACTACTGTTCTGGTCCTCTCTTTCATACCATCAGACTACTGTTCTGGTCCTCTCTTCTATACCATCAGACTACTTTTCTGGTCCTCTCTTCTATAAGAGACTACTGTTCTGGTCCTCTCTTCTATACCATTATACTACTGTTGTGGTCCTCTCTTCTATACCATTATACTACTGTTGTGGTCCTCTCTTCTATACCATTAGACTACTGTTCTGGTCCTCTCTTCTATAACAGACTACTGTTCTGGTCCTCTCTGGTCCTCTGTTAATCTGTCCAACAGTCACAGTGAAGAGGCTCCTAGTGTTAATCTGTCCAACAGTCACAGTGAAGAGGCTCCTAGTGTTAATCTGTCCAACAGTCACAGTGAAGAGCTCCTAGTGTTAATCTGGCCAACAGTCACAGTGAAGAGGCTCCTAGTGTTAATCTGGCCAAAAGTCACAGTGAAGAGGCTCCTAGTGTTAATCTGGCCAACAGTCACAGTGAAGAGGCTCCTAGTGTTAATCTGGCCAACAGTCACAGTGAAGAGGCTCCTAGTGTTAATCTGGCTAACAGTCACAGTGAAGAGGCTCCTAGTGTTAATCTGGCCAAAAGTCACAGTGAAGAGGCTCCTAGTGTTAATCTGGCCAACAGTCACAGTGAAGAGACTCCTAGTGTTAATCTGGCTAACAGTCACAGTAAAGAGGCTCCTAGTGTTAATCTGGCCAACAATCACAGTGAAGAGGCTCCTAGTGTTAATCTGGCCAACAGTCACAGTGAAGAGGCTTCTAGTGTTAATCTGGCCAACAGTCACAGTGAAGTGGCTCCTAGTGTTAATCTGGCCAACAGTCACAGTGAAGCGGCCCCTAGTGTTAATCTGGCCAACAGTCACAGTGAAGAGGCTCCTAGTGTTAATCTGGCCAACAGTCACAGTGAAGAGGCTTCTAGTGTTAATCTGGCCAACAGTCACTGTGAAGTGGCTCCTAGTGTTAATCTGGCCAACAGTCACAGTGAAGCGGCCCCTAGTGTTAATCTGGCCAACAGTCACAGTGAAGAGGCTCCTAGTGTTAATCTGGCCAACAGTCACAGTGAAGTGGTGAGGAGTAACTCACTGACCCCAAAGTTGATTGATTCTTTAATTGTTATGAATTTAGTCCAGACTCCCCTCCCACACACATTTCAAGGACTCGATACACAAATATATGCGTGCACACACAGACAGAAACAGACACAGACAGAAACACACACACAAACACACACACACCACACACACACACACACACAAACACACACACACACACACACAAACACACACAGACACAGACACACACAGACACATATATACAGTCACAAAATCCCACTCCACTCCTACACAACTGTGGCGCCAGTAGAAGGATTTGAGCATTAGAGAGAAATGAACCAGAGGTGTTTTGAGATGAGGCTGTAATTGTGTGTGTGTGTGTGTGTGTGTGTGTGTGTGTGTGTGTGTGTGTGTGTGTGTGTGTGTGTGTGTGTGTGTGTGTGTGTGTGTGTGTGTGTGTGTGTGTGTGTGTGTGTGTGTGTGTGTGTGTGTGTGTGATGTATATAGCAGTCTGCTGTGCTGTAGTGGAATGGGGGGGGTTGTGTAATTGTCTGTCTATTAGAGCATCGCCTCTCCACCTCCCCAATTAGCATAATAGAACTCTCCACCTCCCCAATTAGCATAATAGAACTCTCCACCTCCTCAATTAACATAGTAGAACTCTCCACCTCCCCAATTAGCATAGTAGAACTCTCCACCTCCTCAATTAACATAGTAGAACTCTCCGCCTCCCCAATTAACATAGTAGAACTCTCCACCTCCCCAATTAACATAGTAGAACTCTCCACCTCCCCAATTAACATAGTAGAACTCTCCACCTCCCCAATTAACATAGTAGAACTCTCCACCTCCCCAATTAACATAGTAGAACTCTCCACCTCCTCAATTAACATAGTAGAACTCTCCACCTCCTCAATTAACATAGTAGAACTCTCCACCTTTTCAGTGTCTCAATTAACATACTATAACTCTACACAATGTACACACAGATACACACATTGTACACATTATACTCACATTATACACACCCATTATACACACCCATTATACACACCCATTATACTCACCCATTATATACACACATTATACATACAATATACACAAATTATACACACACATTATGTACACAAATTTTACACACAATATACACACATTATACACACATTATATACACATTATACATACACATTATACATACACATTATACACACATTATACATACATTATACACACATTATACCCACATTATACACACTAGAAATGTGCCAAATGACTTTCTGTGTTCTGAAATGGCATGTAGAGCTCTGGTGAAACTCATTGTAACTCTGCGAAGATGCCAAGAAACAACATTTGATTTAGATGTATGGTATGAAAAATGTTGTGATATTATATATTCAGAAATGGCGAAAAAAAAATATACAAATGTAAAATACACTCCCAAGTTTGCAGGAAAGTTTACAGGAAGTTTACAGGAAAGTTTACAGAAAGTTTACAGGAAGGTTTACAATCCGAACAAGCCTTTATTGGAATAATGAGTTAAGGGATCTATGGACAGTAATGCCCAAGGCTGAGTAATTATTTTTTACAGTGTAAAGATAGGAATACAAGAGAACGGTGCAGGAAGGAATTTAAGAAAAAACAGCAGGAAAAAAACAGCATGTTGATAAAAGGCGGTGTACTATTTAATAGAAGATAGAAGAAGATATCAGAGAGGGCAGTTACAACACCTTGAGGAGATACAGACAAGAAATCCTCAACAGTTTTGGAGCCAAATAAACAAGTTAGGACCCAAACGACATAAGAAAATTCCAGTAGAAGTCAGGGAAGAGAAGGGGGGGGGGGGGGGCTGAATGCTGATATTACACAGGTACTTAAGGAGTGGGAGAAGGGGTTTGCTAGTTTGTTCTCAGGTAACGAAAATGTGGCATATTTTGAGGAAGAATTTTATAAAGATATATGTTCCCTGAGAAATAAACTGGAAAATACAACGTTAGAACCCTCTTAAATATGTAACCTGTATTTTATATGAGGAGCTGTCTGTGGCAGCAGTTAAGAAGGTGATTGAAGTTGCAAAAAAATGGGAAAGCGTTTGGTATTGATGAACTGCCTAATGAGGTTTTAAAATCCACTAAATTATTTGACGTCCTATATGATTTGCTCCTCATGTGTTTTTGAGTACAGTATACTGCCCTCCACTTGGAATGAGTACAGTATACTGCCCTCCACTTGGAATGAGTACAGTATACTGCCCTCCACTTGGTATACGTCTATAGTGATTGAGTACAGTATACTGCCATCAACATGGAATGTGTACAGTATACTGCCCTCCACTTGGAATGAGTACAGTATACTGCCCTCCACTTGGAATGAGTACAGTATACTGCCCACCACTGGGGTAAGTATATAGTGATTGAGTACAGTATACTGCCCTCCACTTGGAATGAGTACAGTATACTGCCCTCCACTTGGAATGAGTACAGTATACTGCCCTCCACTTGGAATGAGTACAGTATACTGCCCTCCACTTGGTGTAAGTCTATAGTGAATCCCATTCCCAAATCTTCTAAAACAATGACCCGAGAGTGCCACTGGACTATAGTGGCGTACGTTTATGAAGTACGTTTTATAAATTATGTTCGTCCATCCTCAACAATAGGCTGATGAGCGTTTTGGAGGACCAAAACATTCTGGTGGAAGAACAAAATGGTTTTGGTAAATCCAGAGCCTGTAGAGATCATATCTTCTCGGTTTGTAAAATAATCAGAAATATATTACACGAAGAGAAGCCTACTTTTGATTTCCAGAAAGCTTTTGATTTTGTAAATAGGGATATTTTAACCTATAGTTTGTTAAAGACATGGGTTGATGGGAATTTTTATCACGCATTCCAGTCTCTTTACAAAAGTACCAATTGCTTCTGTGTGTGTTAATGAATATCGTACAGATTGGTTTCCCTCGGGTGTGAAACAAAGAGATTCCTTATCACCGACTTTGTTTGCTATGTTTATAAATGACTTGGCAAAATAAATTAAACAGTTAAATATTTCGAGTAAGATATGATGATGAAATGCTAAGTATCCGTTTATATGTTGATGATGTTATTTTGATGTCAGAAACTGAACAAGACCTGCAGAAACATGTTATTGTGTACAGTCTGTTGGTATAAAAGATGGAGACTCAGGATTAACCAGACTAAAAACACAGATAATGCATTTTAGAAAACCAGTTACTAAGAGATGTGTTTTTCAGTTTTGGTGAAGACATTCATGAGTTTACTAGCAATTATAAATATTTGGGTATTTTTTTATTGATGAACATATTACATTTCTATACAGAACATCTGCCCTGGCCGACTGGGCAAGTAGAGCTCTTGGAGGAGTTGTAGGAAAAACTAAAACAATCAAAGATATTGGTTATGCTCTGTATTCCAAACTTTATCAGACATGCGTGTGTCCTGTTCTGGACTATTCAGCAGGAGTGTGGGTTGCTAAGAGGAATCTCAAAAACAAAACATGTCCATAGCAGAGCAGTACGTTACTTTTTAGTTGTCCACAAGTTTGCACCTCTACTTGCAATAACTGGGGACATGGGCTAGGAACCGTGTATGGTGAGACTTTGGAATAGACTGTTGGCTATGCAAACTTCCAGACTAGCTTGTCAAGTTCTTTTCAATGGGATCTATCCATAGGGGGGAGACTGGGCAACTGAAATGTCAGACTTTTTTCAACAGTCTGACTGTGAACATCTGTATGAAAAACCAAATGAAGGGAGACATTGTTGATGAAATATGAAGAAAGAAAATGGATGGAGGAGATTTAATCATAAACTCAAAATTGAGAACCTTTTTGTTTGATTCAGGGTGAATTGGTGTGTGAGAGATATATTATGTATAACCTACCTAAAAGCAAGAGATCACTATGTGCACAGGTAAGATCAGGGGTATTGCCTCTGTGTATTGAAATAGATCGAATCCCTGAGCTGACAAGGTAAAAATCTGTAATTCTTTCCCTGAACAAGGCAGTTAACCCACTGTTCCCCAGTAGGCCGTCATTGAAAATAAGAATTTGTTCTAAACTGACTTGCCTAGTTAAATAAAGATGTATGTATATTATTGTACTGCTCTAGGGATATAATTATTGTTTGGATAAACTTATTAACTATTATGTATTGATTTATACCTTAAATTGTTTCACTTTTTATGCGACGCGCAATGCAGAGAACAGCGGAACAAGAATTATCATTGAATTACCACAGTGAATTATTGTAATGTTTGTTTATGTGTCAATTAATCCCATAAGGGATGGGGGTTGCCAATTGGTGATTTGATACAATTAAAAAATATATATATTAACTAATTCAAAATGTACAAATTATGCACACATTATACACACAATATACACACATTATACACACTAGTGACTTCTCCCCTTCGTCTGGCTAGAAGTGACTTCTCCCCTCGTCTGGCTAGAAGTGACTTCTCCCCTTCGTCTGGCTAGAAGTGACTTCTCCCCTCGTCTGGCTAGAAGTGACTTCTCCCCTTCGTCTGACTAGAAGTGACTTCTCCCCTTCGTCTGGCTAGAAGTGACTTCTCCCCTTCGTCTGGCTAGAAGTGACTTCTCCCCTTCGTCTGGCTAGAAGTGACTTCTCCCCTCGTCTGGCTAGAAGTGACTTCTCCCCTTCGTCTGGCTAGAGCAGGAAGTGTGAATCAGTGTGAAGACATCTGGTAGAGCAGATCCTTTATAATTCATCATCATCCTCACTCACTGACAGGAGGAAAAGAGGGAGAGAGAGAGAGAGAGAGAGAGAGGAGTGGGAGAGAAAGGAGAGTAGGACAGAAAGGAGAGTGGGAGAAGGCGGGAGAGAGGGAGGGAGGGAGGGAGGGAGGGAGGGAGGGAGGGAGGGAGGGAGGGAGGGAGGGAGGGAGGGAGGGGGGAGGGAGGGAGGGAGGGAGGGGGGAGGGAGGGACGGGAGGGAGGGGAGGGAGGGAGGGAGGGAGGGAGGGAGGGAGGTGGGAGGGAGGGAGGCAGGGAGGGAGGGAGGGAGGGATTTAGAGGAAGAGGGAGGGAGGGAGGGAGGGAGGGAGGGAGGGAGGGAGGGAGGGAGGGAGGGAGGGAGGGAGGGAGGGAGGGAGGGAGGGAGGGAGAAAATAACAGCCCCAGACAGAGACTGTCTCCTCTACTCAGTGAAACTGCACACGGTTACACCTGAGAAGTACACCTGGGCTTCACTCTGCAAGATGGAAACAAGGAACGTTTTTAGATTTGTGCTTTTTATAAGCGAGTGACACTTGCACAAAAGCCAGACTGGCTCAGGGGGCTGACACAGAAATGATGAGGGAACCCATTGCAGGATGAGATAAAATGACGAGCAGTAGATATATCTTTTTCCTAAGCATCGTGGGTAACCTACGGTAAACCAACAGTATAACTTTATATAAGCATGTAAGAGCATGGCTTCTGATATATTATATATATATATATATCAATATGTCTCTTCAGCCGAGACAGCATGTGAGGTAACGCTGTCCTCTTCTCTAGATGTAGTAAACAACAATGCCATCCTTTAGAGGCCTGTGTTATAGATGATTGTGTTTACGTGTGTGTGTGCGTGTGTGGGTGGGTGGGTGGGTGTGTGGGTGGGTGGGTGGTTGGGTGGGTGAAGGTGATATCAGGTGAACATCTGTCGTTCGATCAGAGTCTCATCACTATCAGAGTCTCATCAGTATCAGAGTCTCATCAGTATCAGAGTCTCATCAGTATCAGAGTCTCATCAGTATCAGAGTCTCATCACTATCAGAGTCTCAACACTATCAGAGTCTCATCAGTATCAGAGTCTCATCAGTATCAGAGTCTCATCAGTATCAGAGTCTCATCAGTATCAGAGTCTCAACACTAGAGATTTAGTCATCATGATGCAGGTCATACACTCATCAGGTTTATTACAAGACACCTCTCTGTTTATTACAATACATTATCATCAGGACACCTCTCTGAGCATGGTGTTTGCAATGCCAGGGTTGTGAGTTCGATTCCCACGGGGGGCCAGCACAGGAAAAAAAATACAAAAATGTATGAAATGAAATGTATGCATTCACTACTGTAAGTCGCTCTGGATAAGAGCGTCTGCTAAATGACTAAAATGTAAAATGTAAATCAGGACACCTCTCTGTTTATTACAACACATTATCACCAGGACACCTCTCTATTTATTACAACACATTATCATCAGGACACCTCTCTGTTTATTACAACACATTATCACCAGGACACCTCTCTGTTTATTACAACACATTATCATTAGGACAACTCTCTGTTTATTACAACACATTATCATCAGGACACCTCTCTGTTTATTACAACACATTATCATCAGGACACCTCTCTGTTTATTACAACACATTATCATCAGGACACCTCTCTGTTTATTACAATACATTATCACCAGGACACCTCTCTGTTTATTACAACACATTATCACCAGGACACTTCTCTGTTTATTACAACACATTATCACCAGGACACCTCTCTGTTTATTACAACACATTATCATCAGGACACTTCTCTCTATGGCTGCATTGCTGATCCCTGCCATGTGATAAGCTGCACAATGGATTCACATGGCTGATATACTGAGACAGAGTGACAGTCAAATTAAAACAGATTGGAGATCTTACAACTGGACACAAAGGAAATGTTCATTTGAGAAAACAACACAGGAACACAGACACATTACAGACAGATCCCCTTCCTCCCTTTATTGCAGGATTGTGATATGTGATTAATCAACATTGACACTGGTTCATTTAGAATAATACTTTAACAATTAAAGCAATTTTAAAATTACTTCACTTCAAATAATTAACACTTTATTTATACATTTTGAAGTGATAAATTAACGGTTTTTATTTTTTTATACCTTTTATTCAACTAGGCAAGTCAGTTAAGAACAAATTCTTATTTACAATGACAGTTACACAAGTCCAACGCTCTAACCACTAGGCTACCTGCCGCCCCTACACTCTAACCACTAGGCTACCTGCCCCCCCTACACTCTAACCACTAGGCTACCCTGCCGCCCCTACACTCTAACCACTAGGCTACCTGCCGCCCCTACACTCTAACCACTAGGCTACCTACCGCCCTACACTCTAACCACTAGGTTACCTGCCGCTCCTACACTCTAACCACTAGGCTACCTGCCACCCCTCCACTCTAACCACTAGGCTACCTGCCGACCCCACACTCTAACCACTAGGCTACCTGCCGCCCCTACGCTCTAACCACTAGGCTACCTGCCACCCCTCCACTCTAACCACTAGGCTACCTGCCGCCCCTACACTCTAACCACTAGGCTACCTAACAATATATCTCTGAGTAGCAACAAGTAGGCTATTATTACCAAATAATAATTTCAGGGGAACAAGAAAAACTCCATACCAGTGTTGGCCAACGTTGCTCCACTGATCCCTGATCTACTGGGGGGAGCAGACTTCTATTCCAGACCAGTAATAGATCTACTGGGGGAGCAGACTTCTATTCCAGACCAGCAATAGATCTACTGGGAGGAGCAGACTTCTATTCCAGACCAGCAATAGATCTACTGGGGGGAGCAGATTTCTATTCCAGACCAGTAATAGATCTACTGGGGGGAGCAGACTTCTATTCCAGACCAGTAATAGATCTACTGGGGGGAGCAGACTTCTATTCCAGACCAGTAATAGATCTACTGGGGGGAGCAGACTTCTATTCCAGACCAGTAATAGATCTACTGGGGGGAGCAGACTTCTATTCCAGACCAGTAATATATCTACTGGGGGGAGCAGACTTCTATTCCAGACCAGTAATAGATCTACTGGGGGGAGCAGACTTCTATTCCAGACCAGTAATAGATCTACTGGGGGGAGCAGACTTCTATTCCAGACCAGTAATAGATCTACTGGGGGGAGCAGACTTCTATTCCAGACCAGTAATAGATCTACTGGGGGAGCAACTTCTATTCCAGACCAGTAATAGATCTACTGGGGGAGCAGACTTCTATTCCAGACCAGTAATAGATCTACTGGGGGGAGCAGACTTCTATTCCAGACCAGTAATAGATCTACTGGGGGGAGCAGACTTCTATTCCAGCCCAGTAATAGATCTACTGGGGGGAGCAGACTTCTATTTCAGACCAGTAATAGATCTACTGGGGGGAGCAGACTTCTATTCCAGACCAGTAATAGATCTACTGGGGGGAGCAGACTTCTATTCCAGACCAGTAATAGATCTACTGGGGGAGCAGACTTCTATTCCAGACCAGCAATAACACACTAGATTTGATGAGTTGAATCAGGTGTGTTATTGCAGGGCTGGAACAGAACCCTGCACACCCAGCAGACCTCCAGAAGGGTTGGTCTGCTCCAATTGTAACAGGTTTATACATTGTGTGTGCTGTTTAACTGTATTTTTGTATACAACATTTGTATACACCATAACCCTAACACAGGTAGGCCTACACATATAACCCATGGGATATAGGATAAACTGTTAGTCTCTTGTGACATTCATTGGGACCTCTCTTTTCATCTACAAACAGGCTTTTAAAGCTTTCCATATCTGAGGACAGAAAACATCACGAAGAAACAGGCTTTCAAAGCTTTCCATATCTGAGGACAAATCAAATCAAATTGTATTTGTCACATACATATGTTTAGCAGATGTTAATGCGAGTTTAGTGAAATGTTTGTGCTTCTAGTTCTGACAGTGCAGTATTATCTTACAAGTAATCTAACAATTCCCTAACGACTACCCAATACACACAAATCTAAAGGGGTGAATGAGAATATTTACACGTAAGTATATGGATGTGCGATGGCCGAGCGGCATAGACAAGGTGCAATAGATGGTATAAAATACAGTATGTACATGTGATATGAGTAATGTAAGATATGTAAACATTATTTAAAGTGCCATTATTTAAAGTGGCATTGTATAAAGTGACTAGTGATCCATTTATTAAAGTGTCCAGTGATTGGGTCTCAATGTAGGCAGCAGACTCTCTGAGTTAGTGATTGCTGTTTAGCAGTCTGATGGCCTTGAGATAGAACAGACAGAAAACATCACAAAGAAAACAGGCTTCATTATTCTAAAATTAGACAGCACTGAATAATATTTAGCTATTATCTCTCGGTCTTCAAAGTTTTCCCCTCTAGGGCCTGGAACTGGGGAATATGTTCCTAATGTCCTCCCTCAATATGACCTGCCCTGTCCACTAGTCTACACTGTCCCTTTACTGACAGCTGGAGCTGCAATGTCACCCTCTTCTCTGGCTGTTATTTACAAATGCATTTGGAGACTGTGTTATTCATTTAAAATGATTACATCAAGAGAGCTAGCTGATAGGAAGTTAGCTAGCTGATGATTACATCAAGAGAGCTAGCTGATAGGAAGTTAGCTAGCTGGTGATTACATCAAGAGAGCTAGCTGATAGGAAGTTAGCTAGCTGGTGATTACATCAAGAGAGCTAGCTGATAGGAAGTTAGCTAGCTGGTGATTACATAAAATCAAATGTATTTATATAGCCCTTCTTACATCAGCTGATATCTCAAAGTGCTGTACAGAAACCCAGCCTAACACCCCAAACAGCAAGCAATGCAGGTGTAGAAGCACGGTGGCTAGGAAAAACTCCCTAGAAAGGCCAAAACCTAGGAAGAAACTTAGAGAGGAACCAGGCTATGAGGGGTGGCCAGTCCTCTTCTGGCTGTGCCGGGTGGAGATTATAACAGCACATGACCTAGATGTTCAAATGTTCATAAATGACCAGCATTGTCAAATAATAATAATCATAGTAGTTGTCGAGGGTGCAACAAGTCAGCAACACAAGAGTAAGTGTCAGTTGGCTTTTTCATAGCCGATCTTTGAGAGTATCTCTACCGCTCCTGCTGTCTCTAGAGAGTTGAAAACAGCAGGTCTGGGACAGGTAGCACGTCCGGTGAATAGGTCAGGGTTCCAGCAGGTCTGGGACAACAGGTCTGGGACAGGTAGCACGTCCGGTGAACAGGTCAGGGTTCCATAGCTGCAGGCAGAACAGTTGGAACTGGAGCAGCAGCACGGCCAGGTGAACTGGGGACAGCAAGGAGTCATCAAGCCAGGTACTCCTGAGGCATGGTCCTAGGGCTCAGGTCCTCCGAGAGAGAGAAAGAAAGAAAGAGAAAGAGAGAATTAGAGAGAGCATATTTAAATTCACACAGAGCACCGGAAAAGACAAGAGAAATACTCCAGATGTGACAGACTGACCCTAGCCCCCCGACACATAAACTACTGCAGCATAAATACTGGAGGCTGAGACAGGAGGGGTCAGGAGACACTGTGGCCCCATCCGATGAAACCCCCGGACAGGGCCAAACAGGTAGGATATAACCCCACCCACTTTGCCAAAGCACAGCCTCCACACCACTGGAGGGATATCTCCAACCACCGACATACCATCCCAGGACAAGGCCGAGTATAGCCCACAAAGATCTCCGCCACGGCACAGGCCAAGGGGAGCTAGCTGATAGGAAGTTAGCTAGCTGATAATTACATCAAGAGAGCTAGCTGATAGGAAGTTAGCTAGCTGATAATTACATCAAGAGAGCTAGCTGATAGGAAGTTAGCTAGCTGGTGATTACATCAAGAGAGCTAGCTGATAGGAAGTTAGCTAGCTGATAATTACATCAAGAGAGCTAGCTGATATGAAGTTAGCTAGCTGGTGATTACATCAAGAGAGCTAGCTGATGGGAAGTTAGCTAGCTGGTGATTACATCAAGAGAGCTAGCTGATTGGAAGTTAGCTAGTTGATGACATTTAATTCACGTCGAAAGTTAGCTAGCAGCTTAGTTTGGTTGGCTTACAAAGTGGCCTATTGTAGCCAGCCAGCTAGCTAGCTAATAATAGATTGCATTCGGAAAGTATTCAGACCCATTGACTTTTTCCACATTTTGTTAGGTTACAACCTTATACTGAAATTGATTAAATTGTTTAAAAACTTTAAAGAGTGACGTGTCCCAAAGCCATTCCTGCGTTATCTTGGCTGTGTGCTTTGGGTCTTTGTCCTGTTGGAAGGTGAACCTTCGCCCCAGTCTGAGGTCCTGAGCGCTCTGGAGCAGGTTTTCATCAAGGATCTCTCTGTTGCTCTGTTCATCTTTGCCTCGATCCTGACTAGTCTCCCAGTCCCTGCCCCTGAAAAACATCCCCACAACATGATGCTGCCACCACCATGCTTCACCATAGGGATGGTGCCAGGTTTTCAACAGACGTGACATTTGGAATTCAGCCCAAAGAGTTTAATCTTGATTTTTCATCAGACCAGTTTCATTAGGTGCCTTTTGGCAAACTCCAAGCGGGCTGTCATGTGCCTTTTACTGAGGAGTGGCTTCCGTCTGGCCACTCTACCATAAATGCCTGATTGGTGGAGTGCTGCAGAGATGGTTGTCCTTCTGGAAGTTTCTCCCATCTCAACAGAGGAACTCTGGAGCTCTGTCAGAGTGACCATTGGGTTCTGGGTCACCTCACTAACCAAGGCCCTTCTCCACTGATTTCTCGATTTGGCCGTGTGGCCAGCTCTAGTAAGAGTCTTGGTGGTTCCAAACTTCTTCCATTTAAGAATGATGGAGGCCACTGTGTTCTTGGGGACCTTCAAAGCTGCAGAAATGTTTTAGTACCCTTCCCCAGATCTGTGCCTCGACACAATCCTGTCTCGGAGCTCTATGGACAGCTCCTTTTTTTGCTCTGACATGCACTGTCAACTAAGGGAGCTTAACTAGACAGGTTTGTGCCTTTCCAAATCATGTCCAATCAATTGAATTTATCACAGGTGGACTCCAATCAAGTTGTAGGAACATCTCAAGGATGATCAATGGAAACAGGATGCACCGGAGCTCAATTTAGAGACTCAGCAAAGGGTCTGAATAGTTATTATTTGAATACATTTGCAAAAATGTTTTCGCTCTGTCATAATGGGTTATTGTGATGTCATAATGGGGTATTGTGAAGTCATAATGGGGTATTGTGTGGAGATTGATGAGGACAATTTTAATTTTATCCATTTTCGAATAAGGCTGTAACGTAACAAATTGTGGAAAAAGTCAAGGGGTCTGAATACCTTCCGAATACACTGTATTTACTTACTTGAAATGGTTCTCCCACTGCCTCTGTTTTTTGGGGTCCTTAGAAAAACAAAATAATGGGCAATGTGCGTGTGTGTGTCGTCCACGTGGGGGGGGGGGGGGGGGGGGCAGCGTGTGACACCTCCTCAAAACTCCTCTCACTGTTCTACAAACAATACACACACACACACACTCATAAACAAACCTCCCTCAAAACTCACTACAGGAAACTGCTCTCTTATCTTGTGTCAAACTGTCAGGGCCGGTTTCCTGGAAACAGATTAAGACTTGTGCTAGACCAAAAAATCCTAATTAATGGAGAGATTCATTTGAATCTGGGAAACAAGATATGTCACTTCTCTAACACTTGATAGCTGTTCCTTTGTAGCCCAGTTGGTAAGGCTTGTAACACCAGGATAGTGGGGTTGATCCCCGGGACCACCCATGTGTAGAAATGTACACGACCATAAAAGTGTTGGCTAATGTCACTGACCTTAGGGATCCTTATTATTCTCTATGATTGGTTAGATCAGGGTGTGACTCGGGTGGGAAAGTTCTTTGTTTTTGAGCCAGTGTGATTCCCAATCAGAGGTAGCTGTCTATCGTTGTCTCTGATTGGGGATCATATATAAGTCGTAATTTTCCTTTTGGGTTTTGTGGGATCTTGTTTTCTGTTTAGTATCTGTGCCTGACAGAACTGTTCGCTTTTGGTATTTTGTTTAAGTGTTTTGTGAATAAAAGTATAATGAAAACTTTCCACGCTGCACTTTGGTCTACTCTTCCTACCACCAACGAGAGCCGTTACTGCTAAATGCCATATGTACACTGCTCAAAAAAATAAAGGGAACACTAAAATAACAAATCCTAGATCTGAATGAATGAAATAATCTTATTAAATACTTTTTTCTTTACATAGTTGAATGTGCTGACAACAAAATCACACAAAAATAATCAATGGAAATCCAATTTATCAACCCATGGAGGTTTGGATTTGGAGTCACACTCAAAATTAAAGTGGAAAACCACACTACAGGCTGATCCAACTTTGATGTAATGTCCTTAAAACAAGTCAAAATGAGGCTCAGTAGTGTCTGTGGCCTCCACGTGCCTGTATGACCTCCCTACAACGCCTGGGCATGCTCCTGATGAGGTGGCGGATGGTCTCCTGAGGGATCTCCTCCCAGACCTGGTCTAAAGCATCCGCCAACTCCTGGACAGTCTGTGGTGCAACGTGGCGTTGGTGGATGGAGCGAGACATGATGTCCCAGATGTGCTCAATTGGATTCAGGTCTGGGGAATGGGCGGGCCAGTCCATAGCATCAATGCCTTCCTCTTGCAGGAACTGCTGACACACTCCAGCCACATGAGGTCTAGCATTGTCTTGCATTAGGAGGAACCCAGGGCCAACCGCACCAGCATATGGTCTCACAAGGGGTCTGAGGATCTCATCTCGGTACCTAATGGCAGTCAGGCTACCTCTGGCGAGCACATGGAGGGCTGTGCGGCCCCCCAAAGAAATGCCACCCCACACCATGACTGACCCACCGCCAAACCGGTCATGCTGGAGGATGTTGCAGGCAGCAGAACGTTCTCCACGGCGTCTCCAGACTGTCACGTCTGTCACATGTGCTCAGTGTGAACCTGCTTTCATCTGTGAAGAGCACAGGGCGCCAGTGGCAAATTTGCCAATCTTGGTGTTCTCTGGCAAATGCCAAACGTCCTGCACGGTGTTGGGCTGTAAGCACAACCCCCACCTGTGGACGTCGGGCCCTCATACCACCCTCATGGAGTCTGTTTCTGACCGTTTGAGCAGACACATGCACATTTGTGGCCTGCTGGAGGTCATTTTGCAGGGCTCTGGCCGTGCTCCTCCTTGCACAAAGGCGGAGGTAGCGGTCCTGCTGCTGGGTTGTTGCCCTCCTACGGCCTCCTCCACGTTTCCTGATATACTGGCCTGTCTCCTGGTAGTGCCTCCATGCTCTGGACACTACGCTGACAGACACAGCAAAACTTCTTGCCACAGCTCGCATTGATGTGCCATCCTGGATGAGCTGCACTACCTGAGCCACTTGTGTGGGTTGTAGACTCCGTCTCATGCTACCACTAGAGTGAAAGCACCGCCAGCATTCAAAAGTGACCAAAACATCAGCCAGGAAGCATAGGAACTGAGAAGTGGTCTGTGGTCCCCACCTGCAGAACCACTTCTTTATTGGGGGTGTCTTGCTAATTGCCTATAATTTCCACCTGTTGTCTATTCCATTTGCACAACAGCATGTGAAATTTATTGTCAATCAGTGTTGCTTCCTAAGTGGACAGTTTGATTTCACAGAAGTGTGATTGACTTGGAGTTACATTGTGTTGTTTAAGTGTTCCCTTTATTTTTTTGAGCAGTATATTATAAATATGATAAGCTTAGCCTCAATACTGTCGTAAAATTAAGATCTGGGATTTAAATTCATAAGTCAAATGTATGTTAAAGAACAGGAAGTAAAGGATTTGATTAAAAAAAGCCTATTGGAAAGTGTCCATAGTAAGACATACGATCGTCTGTGATTGACAGTGGTTTCCTGTTGTATGATAAAAAAAATAAAAAAAATAAAGTATTTCAGCTTTTTACGTACATTATTCATGTGTACTTTAATACTTCAGTATTTCAGTCTGATTTCCAACATTTAGTTTGTCTGCTTTACAAAGTTACAATCTCATCCATACCTATCTAGATGGTATATCCACCCTGCTGTAACAGGATATCCTCCTCCTATCTCTAGATGGTATATCCACCCTGCTGTAACAGGATATCCTCCTATCTCTAGATGGTATATCCACCCTGCACATCCTCCTCGTATATCTAGATGGTATATCCACCCCGCTGTAACAGGATATCCTCCTCCTATATCTAGATGGTATATCCACCCCGCTGTAACAGTAGCTACTCTACACTATGTATCTATCTATCTTTTTGAATGTACATATTGGAGTTTTTTTTTTTAAAGTTCCGGCCTGTTTTTAGTCCGACACCATTTAGTCTGTCTTCTTTAAATTGCGTTATCCGGCTCTGTGTCTAGGTGTTATACCCACCCTGCAGTTCCAGCAACACTAGTCACTTTATCTATCAAACTTGGCTCCGTCTCTCCGTCTCTCTCTCTCTCTCTCTCTCTGCTTCTCGCATGGCAATAGGCCCCCATTGGATAATTTACCATATAATACCGGGTGCTATTGTGTTAGTGAGAAACCTACACACACACACACACACACACACACACACACACACACACACACACACACACACACACACACACACATCAGAGAAAACCTACACACCAGATGTCCCGCTTAGCTCGGAGTAATGCTCCGAAACTTTTGAGTAGTTGGAATGATCCCGCTGGGACGGGAGTGGGAGGGAAACAGATTGGGGAGATTGGGAGTTAAAAAGATAAAGGGAGGGAGCCAGAGAACGGGAGGGAGGGAGAGAGCGCGAGAGAGAGAGAGAGAGGGAGGGAGACAGAGGGAGGGAGACAGAGGGAGAGGGGATGGAGAGAGAGCGAGAGAGAGAGAGAGAGGGAGTTAGGGGAGAGAGAGAGAGGGGGTGGAGAGAGAGAGAGAGAGAGCGAGCGAGAGAGAGAGAAGGGGGGGAGTTAGGGGAGAGAGAGAGGGAGGGGAGAGAGAGAGGGGGTGGAGAGAGAGAGAGAGAGAGAGAGAGAGAGAGAGAGGGGGAGAGAGAGAGGGGGAGAGAGGGAGAGAGAGAGGGGGGGTAGAGAGAGAGAGACTTGAGCTAATTTAGAAGCGATTGTCTTCCACCCTCGAAGTATGGAAGTACAGACTGACAACATGGTGAGTCTAGAGAGGAAACAGGGGAGAGGAGGAGAGGGAGGATGAGTTTGAACAGACTTGTACCAAGCACACACACAGGCACACAGAGGACTAAGCACTACTGCTCATAAAACTGTCATCACCCAGCTGCTACTGCTGTGTGTGTGTGTGTGTGTGTGTGTGTGTGTGTGTGTGTGTGTGTGTGTGTGTGTGTGTGTGTGTGTGTGTGTGTGTGTGTGTGTGTGTGTGTGTGTGTGTGTGTGTGTGTGTGTGTGTGTGTGTGTGTGTGTGTGTGTGTGTGTGTGTGTGTCCTCCAGGTAATACATATTAACTCTGCCGGAGGATGCACAGGGATTTGCTTCCTCTAATTAATTTGTCAAAAGTACATTTCTTCCAGTTGGCGGGTTGATTAAAAACAATATTACTTTGAATTAACTAGATTCATAATTGAATTCCTATCTATTTGTAATTATTGCTCTGTGAAGTTTTAAATCTGGGATAGGTTGAATGGCTGCCTGGTGATTGGTGGAAACACATATGAACAGGCCTATAACAGGCCTATAACCTGCCAAGGGACTGCGGTTGAAAATTAGCCGGCTGGCTAAAACCGGCACTTCTACTGAAACGTTGATTAATGTGTACTGTCCCCGTAAAAATAAAATAAACTCAACTAAACTCAAGGAGTATTAACAGTGGGTGAAGTACGTCTGATTAAAAGGAGACATATGATTCTTATTAGTAGGAGATGGAAAGTTGGTAACTAATGTTGAGTATCTCAATATGTTTTAGGGTATAACAATGGTCCAGTGGACACAGAGTGTTCCAGGAATGAGCCAGGTGGTTCAGTGAACATGGGGCATATGAGACCCTGAGAGCTGCTTCTGTTTAAGGAGGGGGGGGGGGGGGGGGGGGGGGGGGGGTAGGTAATCTGCTCTTCTGACAAGGAACCAGATACAGTACAGCCTGTGAATAAATGTTATCTTTATCTACCCCCCCCCCCCCCCCCCACCCCTACCAGGTCCCATGCAGGAGACGGTGTTTGACTTCTGGGGGATGGTGTGGCAGGAGAACACTGCTGCTATCGTCATGGTCACCAACCTGGTTGAAGTGGGCAGGGTGAGTATTGTGACGTCGTTCCCTACGTAGGGCACGTATTGGTCGTGGCTAGATACAGCTTTGGTCAAATTAAATGTCAAAAAAGCTACGCACCCTATTCTTTTACACCCTGTTCTCTACGCAACCTGTTCCTTTATACCCTGTTCCTTTATACCCTATTCCTTTACACCCTGTTCCTTTACACCCTGTTCTTTTACAACCTGTTCCTTTACACCCTGATCTCTACACACCCTGTTCCTTTACACCCTGTTCCTTTACACCTTGTTCCTTTACACCCCATTCCTTTACACCCTGTTCCTTTACACCCTATTCCTTTACACCCTATTCCTTTACACCCTGTTCCTTTACACCCTGTTCCTTTACACCCCATTCCTTTACAGCCTATTCCTTTATACTCTGTTCCTTTACACCATGTTGTCTACGTACCCTATTCCTTTACACCCTATTCCTTTACACTCTCTTAAATTACACCCTGTTCCTTTACACCTTATTCCTTTACACCCTGTTCCTTTACACCCCGTTGTCTACGCACCCTATTCCTTTAAACCATATTCCTTTACACCCTGTTCCTTTACACCCCGTTGTCTACGCACCCTATTCCTTTAAACCATAATCATTTACACCCTGTTCCTTTACACCCTATTCCTTTACACCCTGTTCCTTTACACCCTGTTAATTTATACCCTGTTCCTTTACACCCTGTTAATTTACACCCTGTTCCTTTACACCCCATTCCTTTACAGCCTATTCCTTTATACTCTGTTCGTTTACACCATGTTGTCTACGTACCCTATTCCTTTACACCCTATTCCTTTACACTCTCTTAATTTACACCCTGTTCCTTTATACCCTATTCCTTTACACCCTATTCCTTTACACTCTCTTAATTTACACCCTGTTCCTTTACACCCCGTTGTCTACGCACCCTATTCCTTTAAACCATAATCCTTTACACCCTGTTCCTTTACACCCTATTCCTTTACACCCTGTTCCTTTACACCCTGTTAATTTATACCCTGTTCCTTTACACCCTGTTAATTTACACCCTGTTCCTTTACACCCTGTTAATTCACACCCCGTTGTATACGCACCCTATTCCTTTAAACCATAATCCTTTACACCTTATTCCTTCACACCCTGTTCCTTTACACCCTGTTCCTTTCCACCCTGTTCCTTTCAACCCTGTTCCTTTACACCCTGTTCCTTTACACCCTGTTAATTTACACCCGGTTCCATTACACACTGTTAATTTATACCCTGTTCCTTTACACCCTGTTCCTTTACACCATGTTCCTTTACACCCTGTTCCTTTATACCCTGTTCCTTTACACCCTGTTAATTTACAACCTGTTCCATTCCCTAGTGTTTTGTGTATTTGAGACTCGGCCTATGTGTACAGTGCCTTGCAGAAGTGTTCACCCCCTTGGCGTTTTTACTATTTTGTTGCATTACAACCTATAATTTAAATAGATTTTTATTTGGATTTCATGTAATGGACATACACAAAATAGTCCAAATTGGTGAAGTGAAATGAAAAAAATAACTTTTTCCCCCAATTTTATTTTTTTTAAACAGAAAAGTGGTGGATACATATGTATTCAGCCCCTTTGTTATGAAACCCCTAAATAAGATCTGGTGCAACCAATTACCTTCAGAAGTCACATAATTCATTAAAGTCCACCTGTGTGCAATCTAAGTGTCACATGATCTGTCACATGATCTCAGTATATATACACCTGTTCTGAAAGGCCCCAGAGTCTGCAACACCACCAAGCAAAGGGGCACCCTGAAGACCAAGGAGCTCTCAAAACAGGTCAGGTAGAAAGTTATGGAGAAGTACAGATCAGGGTTGGGTTATAAAAAAATATCCGAAACTTTGAACATCCCACGGAGCACCATTAAATCCATTATTAAAAAATGGAAAGAATATGGCACCACAACAATCCTGCCAAGAGAGGGCCGCCCACCAAAACTCACAGACCAGGCAAGGAGAGCATTAATCAGAGGGGCAACAAAGAGACCAAAGATAACCCTGAAGGAGCTGCAAAGCTCCACAGCGGAGATTGGAGTATCTGTCCATAGGACCACTTTAAGCCGTACACTCCACAGAGCTGGGCTTTACGGAAGAGTGGCCAGAAAAAAAGCCATTGCTTAACGAAAAAAATAAGCAAACACGTTTGGTGTTTGCCAAAAGGCATGTGGGAGACTCAGATGGTCAGATGAGACTAAAATGTAGCTTTTTGGCCA
>NC_138304.1:51352500-51382500 GCF_965601325.2 Salmo salar
TCAATAAGCCCATGTCACCTAACGTTTTTAAATTGCTATCTAAACTTAGTAATCATGGCGGAATCACCGGCCGGGGGGTGGGGGGTCCTCATTTGATTTTGTTGATCAGTCTCACATTTCTCTCCACCCCATGGAAAAATGTGTAGAATTAAAGGAAATTAGCATTTTGTAGTATCGATGTAGGTGGGGGGTAATATGGATGTGGGTAGGGGGGTAGTATGGATGTGGGTGGGGGGGTAGTATGGATGTGGGTGGGGGGTAGTATGTATGTTGGTGGGGGGTAGTATGGATGTGGGTAGGGGGGTAGTATGGATGTGGGTGGGGGGTAGTATGGATGTGGGTGGGGCGTAGTATGGATGTGGGTGGGGGGTAGTATGGATGTGGGTAGGGGGTATTATGGATGTGGGTAGGGGGTAGTATGTATGTGGGTGGGGGGTAGTATGGATGTGGGTAGGGGGGTAGTATAGATGTGGGTGGGGGGCAGTATGGATGTGGGTGGGGCGTAGTATGGATGTGGGTGGGGGGTAGTATGGATGTGGGTAGGAGGTAGTATGGATGTGGGTGGGGGGTAGTATGGATGTGGGTGGGGGGGTAGTATGGATGTGGGTGGGGGGTAGTACGAATGTGGGTGGGGGGTAGTATGGATGTGGGTAATGGGGTAGTATGGATGTGGGTAATGGGGTAGTATGGATGTGGGTAGGGGAGTAGTATGGATGTATGTAGGGGTTTAGTATGGATGTGGGTAATGGGGTAGTATGGATGTGGGTAATGGGGTAGTAAGGATGTGGGAATGGGGTAGTATGGATGTGGGTAATGGGGTAGTATGGATGTGGGTGGGGGGTAGTATGGATGTGGGTAATGGGGTAGTATGGATGTGGGTAGTGGGGTAGTATGGATGTGGGTAATGGGGTGGTATGGATGTGGGTAGGGGGTGGTATGGATGTGTGTAATTGGGTAGTATGGATGTGGGTGGGAGGGTAGTATGGATGTGGGTGGGGGGTAGTATGGATGTGTGTAGGGGGTAGAATGGATGTGGGTGGGGGAGTAGTATGGATGTGGGTGGGGGGGTAGTATGGATGTGGGTGGGGGGTAGTATGTATGTGGGTGGGGGGTAGTATGGATGTGGGTGGGGGGTAGTATGGATGCGGGTAGGGGAGTAGTATGAATGTGGGTAGGGGGTAAGGGGGGGGTGTGGGTGGGGGGTAGTATGGATGTGGGTGGGGGTAGTATGGATGTAGGTGGGGGTAGTATGGATGTGGGTAGGAGGGTAGTATGGATGTGGGTGGGGGGTAGTATGGATGTGGGTAAAGGGGTAGTATGGATGTGGGTGGGTGGTAGTATGGATGTGGGTAATGGGGTAGTATGGATGTGGGTAGTGGGGTAGTATGGATGTGGATAGGGGTAGCATGGATGTGGATAATGGGGTAGTATGGATGTGGGTAGGCGGGTAGTATAGATGTGGGTAGGTGGATAGTATGGATGTGGGTAATAGGGTAGTATGGATGTGGGTTGGGGGGTAGGGGGTAGTACGGATGTGGGTGGGAGGGGTACTATGGATGTGGGTATGGGGTAGTATGGATGTGGGTAGGGGGTAGTATGGATGTGGGTAATGAAGTAGTATGGATGTGGGTAATGGTAGTATGGATGTGGGTAGGTGGGGTAGTATGGATGTTGGTGGGGGGGTAGTATGGATGTGGGTAGGGGGAGTATGGATGTGGGTGGGGGGGTAGTATGGATGTGGGTGTGGGGTAGTATAGATGTGTGTAATGGGGTAGTGTGGGTGGTGGGTAGTATGGATGTGGGTAGGTGTAGTATGGATGTGGTTAATGGGGTAGTATGGATGTGGGTAATGGGGTAGTATGGATGTTGGTAATGGGGTAGTATGGATGTGGGTAGGGGAGTAGTATGGATGTGGGTATGGGGTAGAATGGATGTAGGTGGGGGGTAGTATGGATGTGGGTAGGGGGGTAGTATGGATGTGGGTAGGGGGGTAGTATGGATGTGGGTAATGGGGTAGTAGGGATGTGGGTAGGGGAGTAGTATGGATGTGG
Source organism: Salmo salar (assembly GCF_965601325.2). NCBI lineage: Eukaryota > Metazoa > Chordata > Actinopteri > Salmoniformes > Salmonidae > Salmo > Salmo salar. The sequence goes on from NC_138304.1 coordinate 51,354,552, forward strand.
GTAGGGGGTTAGTATGGATGTGGGTAATGGGGTAGTATGGATGTGGGTAATGGGGTAGTATGGATGTGGGAATGGGGTAGTATGGATGTGGGTAATGTGGTAGTATGGATGTGGGTGGGGGGTGGTGTGGATGTGGGTAATGGGGTAGTATGGATGTGGGTAGTGGGGTAGTATGGATGTGGGTAATGGGGTAGTATGGATGTGGGTAATGGGGTAGTATGGATGTGGGTAGTGGGGTAGTATGGATGTGGGTAATGGGGTAGTATGGATGTTGGTAATGGGGTAGTATGGATGTGGGTAAGGGAGTAGTATGGATGTGGGTAGGGGGTAGTATGGATGTGGGTGGGGGAGTAGTATGGATGTGGGTAGGGGGGTAGTATGGATGTGGGTAATGGGGTAGTAGGGATGTGGGTAGGGGAGTAGTATGGATGTGGGTAGGGGGTTAGTATGGATGTGGGTAATGGGGTAGTATGGATGTGGGTAATGGGGTAGTATGGATGTGGGAATGGGGTAGTATGGATGTGGGTAATGTGGTAGTATGGATGTGGGTGGGGGGTGGTGTGGATGTGGGTAATGGGGTAGTATGGATGTGGGTAGTGGGGTAGTATGGATGTGGGTAATGGGGTAGTATGGATGTGGGTAATGGGGTAGTATGGATGTGGGTAGTGGGGTAGTATGGATGTGGGTAATGGGGTAGTATGGATGTTGGTAATGGGGTAGTATGGATGTGGGTAAGGGAGTAGTATGGATGTGGGTAGGGGGTAGTATGGATGTGGGTGGGGGAGTAGTATGGATGTGGGTGGGGGGGTAGTATGGATGTGGGTGGGGGGTAGTATGTATGTGGGTGGGGGGTAGTATGGATGTGGGTGGGGGGTAGTATGGATGCGGGTAGGGTAGTAGTATGAATGTGGGTAGTGTGGGTGGGGGTAGTATGGATGTGGGTAGGCGGTAGTATGGATGTGGGTGGGGGGGTAGTATGGATGTGGATAAGGGGTAGAATGGATGTAGGTGGGGGGTAGTATGGATGTGGGTAGGGGGGTAGTATGGATGTGGGTAGGGGGGTAGTATGGATGTGGGTAATGGGGTAGTATGGATGTGGGTATTTGGGTAACATGGATGTGGGAATGGGGTAGTATGGATGTGGGTAATGGGGTAGTATGGATGTGGGTAGGGGAGTAGTATGGATGTGGGTAGGGGGTTAGTATGGATGTGGGTAATGGGGTAGTATGGATGTGGGTAGTGGGGTAGTATGGATGTGGATAGGGGTAGCATGGATGTGGATAATGGGGTAGTATGGATGTGGGTAGGCGGGTAGTATGGATGTGGGTAGGTGGATAGTATGGATGTGGGTAATAGGGTAGTATGGATGTGGGTTGGGGAGTAGGGGGTAGTACGGATGTGGGTGGGAGGGGTACTATGGATGTGGGTATGGGGTAGTATGGATGTGGGTAGGGGGTAGTATGGATGTGGGTAATGAAGTAGTATGGATGTGGGTAATGGTAGTATGGATGTGGGTAGGAGGGGTAGTATGGATGTTGGTGGGGGGGGTAGTATGGATGTGGGTAGGGGGAGTATGGATGTGGGTGGGGGGGTAGTATGGATGTGGGTGTGGGGTAGTATAGATGTGTGTAATGGGGTAGTGTGGGTGGTGGGTAGTATGGATGTGGGTAGGTGTAGTATGGATGTGGTTAATGGGGTAGTATGGATGTGGGTAATGGGGTAGTATGGATGTTGGTAATGGGGTAGTATGGATGTGGGTAGGGGAGTAGTATGGATGTGGGTAGGAAGTAGAATGGATGTAGGTGGGGGGTAGTATGGATGTGGGTAGGGGGGTAGTATGGATGTGGGTAGGGGGGTAGTATGGATGTGGGTAATGGGGTAGTAGGGATGTGGGTAATGGGGTAGTATGGATGTGGGTAGGGGAGTAGTATGGATGTGGGTAGGGGGTTAGTATGGATGTGGGTAATGGGGTAGTATGGATGTGGGTAATGGGGTAGTATGGATGTGGGAATGGGGTAGTATGGATGTGGGTAATGTGGTAGTATGGATGTGGGTGGGGGGTGGTGTGGATGTGGGTAATGGGGTAGTATGGATGTGGGTAGTTGGGTAGTATGGATGTGGGTAATGGGGTAGTATGGATGTGGGTAATGGGGTAGTATGGATGTGGGTAGTGGGGTAGTATGGATGTGGGTAATGGGGTAGTATGGATGTTGGTAATGGGGTAGTATGGATGTGGGTAAGGGAGTAGTATGGATGTGGGAATGGGGTAGTATGGATGTGGGTAATGGGGTAGTATGGATGTGGGTGGGGGGTAGTATGGATGTGGGTAGGGGGGTAGTATGGATGTGGGTAATGGGGTAGTATGGATGTGGGTGGGGGGTAGTATGGATGTGGGTGGGGGGGTAGTATGGATGTGGGTGGGGGGTAGTATGGATGTGGGTAGGGAGTAGTATGGATGTGGGTAGGGGGGTAGTGTGGATGTGGGTGGGGGTAGTATGGATGTGGGTAGGGGGTAGTATGGATGTGGGTGGGGGGGTAGTATGAATGTGGGGGGGGGGGGGGGTAGTATGGATGTGGGTGTGGGGGGTAGTATGGATCCACTATCTCTGGTAGGTCATTATACTGTTACCTCCTCCTCTCCTCTCCTTTCCCCTCCCATTCCTCCTATCCTCCACTCTCTCCTCTCCTCTCCCCTCCCCATTCCTCCTATCCTCCACTCTCTTCTCTCCATCTCCTCTCTTCCCCTTCCCATTCCTCCTATCCTCTACTCTCTCCTCTCCTTTCCCCTCCCCATTCCTCCTATCCTCCACTCTCTCCTCTCCTCTCCTTTCCCCTCCCCATTCCTCCTATCCTCCACTCTCTCCTCTCCTTTCCCCTCCCATTCCTCCTATCCTCCACTCTCTCCTCTCCTCTCTTCCCCTCCCCATTCTTCCTGTCCTCCACTCTCTTCTCTCCTCTCCTCTCTTCCCCTCCCCATTCCTCCTATCCTCTTTCTTCTCTCCATCTCCTCTCTCTTTCCCTCCCCTCATCCTCCTATCTTCTTCCCCACACCTTCTCCACACCTGTTTAGCTGTGGTTCTATCCTGAGAGGCCTGTGATAGGCCGTCCGTTATATGATCATTGTCCAACGGCAGAGCAGCACAGTTGGTCACAGAGCCGCCGGTCGCTCCGAGGGGACATGAAATCACTCCACTGTATCACACCAGCCCATCTGCTCTGTTGCCGCCACTCTCTGTGTGTGTGTGTGTGTGTGTGTGTGTGTGCGTGTGTGTGTGCGCGCGTGTGTGCACTCAGATCGCCACCGCTCTACTGATGAACTCTGGAGTTCCTGGCACACACACCGTTTCAGTTTCAAACACACACACACACACACACACACACACACACACACACACACACACACACACACACACACACACACACACACACACACACACACACACACACACACACACACACACACACACACCCTATTCCCCCTTGATTAGTGTGGGGGAGCTTCAGCATACACAGTCTTTGATTTACGACAAGTTTGGTTAGTGAAGGGACCTGGTGAGTGGCGTGATGTGAGGGAGAGTCTGTCTGTCTGTCTGTCTGGTCTTCTCTCTGTCTATCTCTCTTCTGTATGTCTGTCTGTCTGATCTTCTCTCTGTCTATCTCTCTTCTGTCTGTCTGGTCTTTCTCTGTCTAGCTCTCTTCTGTCTGTCTGGTCTTCTCTCTGTCTAGCTCTCTTCTGTCTGTCTGGTCTTCTCTCTGTCTAGCGCTCTTCTGTCTGTCTGGTCTTCTCTCTGTCTAGCTCTCTTCTGTCTGTCTGGTCTTCTCTCTGTCTAGCTCTCTTCTGTCTGTCTGGTCTTCTCTCTGTCTAGCTCTCTGCCCGTACGTCTGTCTGTATGATTGTACAGTATGTGAGTGTGTGTAAATCTGAGGAAGTCATTTTCGCCCAAAGGCTAAGTCCCCAAACCCATCACTGAGGCGTCTCATTTAAAGTGATCCAATAACGTAATGGGTTTTGGTTTAAATCAGTCCCACTGGAAAGAGAGACAGCAGTGATCTCCAATCTGGGATCGTCATTAGGGATTTACTAGAGGGACTGTCAGAGAGACGAGAGACAAACCCAGAATTCTTCCCTCTCTCTCGCTCTCTCTCCTCTCTCTCTCTCTCTCTCCTTCTCTATTTTTCTCTCCTCTCTCTCCTTCTCTGTGTATCTGTCTACTCTCTCCTCTCTCTCTCCTCTCTCTCCTTCTCTGTCTATCTCTCTCACTTTCTGTCTCTCTCTCTCTCTCCTCTCTGTCTCTCTCTCTCTCCTCTCTCTCTCCTTCTCTCCTTCTTGTTCTCTTTCTGTCGCTCTCCATCTCTCCCTTTTCTCTCTCTTTCTTTCTCTCTCCGTCTCTCTCTCTCTCTTTCTATTCTCTGTCTCTACACCCCCAGAGTGTTACTCGATACTCCAATCTCATTTTAGCTCTGTAATGACAGCAAACACTTTAGAATGAGGAAATTGAATTAGGTTTGCTGTGTTTTGCTGTGTGTCTGTGTGTGTGTGTGTCACATTTATTCCTCATCAAAATTACTATTCTAACATAACAGCTCCATTGTTTTGGTTTCATCCTCGATGTCCTCCTTTCTGCTTGTCTAACGATGTGAAGAGTGTAATTGAACGACAGTGATGATACTGATGGTGGGGGGAGGGGTGGGGTGGGGTGTGTTGTAATGTTAACACAGATAATATAGAGTCTGACTGATCCTTCCAATGGGGTGAGTGTTGTTCTCTACATAGAAATCTACCTTAACAGTGGGATTGTCATGGGTGTCACAGGGTAAAGACCAAGACGCAGCGGGAAAATATATTCTCATCTTCTTTTTATTTGGTGAAGAAGGAAAAACACAATAAACATATACAAAAACACAAACGAACTGGACAGTCTTGCAGGCACACCGCTAAACAAGCACAATCTCCCACAAAATCGCATGACAAACAAACTCCTAATTATAGGACCTTCAATCAGAGGCAACAATAACCAGCTGCCTCCAATTGAAGGTCCAACCCCAATTAACTACACATAGAAATACAAAAGACTAGATAGAACATAGAAAATATACTAACATAGACTAACAAACCCCGAACCACATAAACCAAACACCCCTCTACCTAAATACATAGCCCCAACCACATGAAACAAACACCCCCTGCCACGTCCTGACCAAACTACAATAACAAATAACCCCTATTACTGGTCAGGACGTGACAGGGATGATGAATTATCTATCTTTAGTGGACTGCCATTATCTTTTCATTAGCAGATGTTGATAAAAAAATATCCTAGCTTTCATTTTTTTTTTTTTTTTGTCCCGTTTCTTCTTTTTGAGAGACATTGCAGAATGTTAGATGCACCATTTACTTATATTTTTGCTTCATGTTCTTTCAAACATTTTCAGGTTTGAGTTCTGACTGTATCTTTCCTCCTTTACGGAATATTAATTTGCACTCTTATCGATGTGAGAATGAGAAGGATAATGTAATAAGTAAGATCTGTTGATAAATTACATTTCCATTTGCGGCTACCCCTAGACCATAGACCCCAAACTAATATGGACCGAACCTCATTTTGACTCGAGAGGGACGTGTAGAAATTGAATTTTGAAGAGGAGAAATGTGAGATGTCACTTGTATGCTGTGACCATTTCCTAGACTTTTTATTCATTGTACTGGTCGTAGGTTGCAAACTTTAGACAAACTTAAGACTCACAGACCACCTTAAATGCTTTGCAACTGAATCACCTAACTGGATACGTACAATAACTGAAGTATCTGTTACCGTGTTCTGTTCTGTTACCATGGCGTGTCTGTTCTGTTACCGTGGTGTGTCTGTTCTGTTACCGTGGTGTGTCTGTGTTACCGTGGTGTGTCTGTTCTGTTACCGTGGTGTGTCTGTTCTGTTACCATGGTGTGTCTGTTCTGTTACCGTGGTGTGTCTGTTCTGTTACCATGGTGTGTCTGTTCTGTTACCGTGGTGTGTCTGTTCTGTTACCGTGGCGTGTCTGTTCTGTTACCGTGGTGTGTCTGTTCTGTTACCGTGGTGTGTCTGTTCTGTTACCATGGTGTGTCTGTTCTGTTACCGTGGTGTGTCTGTTCTGTTACCATGGTGTGTCTGTTCTGTTACCGTGGCGTGTCTGTTCTGTTACCGTGGTGTGTCTGTTCTGTTACCGTGGCGTGTCTGTTCTGTTACCGTGGCGTGTCTGTTCTGTTACCGTGGCGTGTCTGTTCTGTTACCGTGGTGTGTCTGTTCTGTTACCGTGGTGTGTCTGTTCTGTTACCGTGGCGTGTCTGTTCTGTTACCGTGGCGTGTCTGTTCTGTTACCGTGGTGTGTCTGTTCTGTTACCGTGGTGTGTCTGTTCTGTTACCGTGGCGTGTCTGTTCTGTTACCGTGGCGTGTCTGTTCTGTTACCGTGGTGTGTCTGTTCTGTTACCGTGGTGTGTCTGTTCTGTTACCGTGGTGTGTCTGTTCTGTTACCGTGGTGTGTCTGTTCTGTTACCGTGGTGTGTCTGTTCTGTTACCGTGGCGTGTCTGTTCTGTTACCGTGGCGTGTCTGTTCTGTTACTGTGGCGTGTCTGTTCTGTTACCGTGGCGTGTCTGTTCTGTTACCGTGGCGTGTCTGTTCTGTTACCGTGGCGTGTCTGTTCCGTTACCGTGGTGTGTTTCTGTCAAGCAGGTGAAGTGCTGTAAGTACTGGCCGGACGACACAGAGATCTACAGAGACATCAAGGTGACGCTCATAGAGACACAGCTACTGTCAGAATACGTCATACGGACCTTCGCTGTCGAGAAGGTGAGACTGCTACTCCGGGTCGGCCGTGAGGGGGGCAGCGGGGTGCTGAGGGATTATTTAAGATACTCTTTGAAGAGGGATGGTTTTCAGATGTTTTCGTAAAATGGGCAGGGACTCTGCTGTCCTAGCTTCAGGGGGAAGATGGTTCCACCATTGGGGTGCCAGGACAGAAAAGAGCTTGGGAAGGTTGAACACCAGGCGGGCTGCAGCATTCTGGATAAATTGCAGGGGTTTGATGGCACAAGCAGGGAGCCCAGCCAACAGACAGAAAATTGCAGTAAACCAGGCAGATTTATTTTTTATTTCACCTTTATTTAACCAGGTAGGCAAGTTGAGAACAAGTTCTCATTTACAACTGCGACCTGGCCAAGATAAAGCAAAACAGTTCGACACATACAACAACACAGAGTTACACATAAACAAACATACAGTCAATAATATACTAGAAAAATAAGTCTGTATACAATGTGAGCAAATGAGGTGAGATAAGGGAGGTAAAGGCAAAAAAAGGCCATGGTGGAGAAGTACGTACAATATAGCAAGTAAAACACTGGAATGGTAGATTTGTAGTGGAAGAAAGTGTGAAATAGAAATAATGGGGTGCGAAGGAGCAAAATAAATAAATATAAATAAATACAGTAGGGGAAGAGGTAGTTGTTTGGGCTAAATTATAGATGGGCTATGTACAGGTGCAGTAATCTGTGAGCTGATGACAAGTACCTGGATTAGGATGACTACTACCACATTACTACTGCTACACTACTTCTACATTACTACTACTACATTACTACTGCTACACTACTTCTACATTACTACTACTACTACTACTACTATTACACTACTTCTACATTACTACTACTACTACTACTATTACACTACTTCTACATTACTACTACTACTACTACTATTACACTACTTCTACATTACTACTACTACTACTATTACACTACTTCTACATTACTAATACAACTACTATTACACTACTTCTACATTACTACTACTACTACTACTACTGCTACACTGCTTCTACGTTACTACTGCTACACTATTTCTACGTTACTACTGCTACACGACTTCTACATTACTACTACTATTACACTACTACTACACTACTTCTACATTACTACTACTACTACTACTATTACACTACTTCTACATCTACTACTACTACTACTACTACTACTACTAGACTACTTCTACATTACTACTACTACTACTACTACTACTACTACTACTACTATTACACTACTACTACATTACTACTGCTACACTACTTCTACATTACTACTACTACTATTACACTATTTCTACATTACTACTGCTACACTACTTCTACATTACTACTACTACTACAACTACACTACTTCTACATTACTACTACTACTACTCTTACTACACTGCCTCTACATTACTACTACTACTACTACAACACTACTTCTACATTACTACTACTTCACTACTACTACGTTACTACAATGTTAATACTACTACATTACAACATTACTGCTATGCTAATACTACTACAGTACTACTACTGCCACTACTACTATATTACTACTACATTACTATATTACTACTATGTTAATACTTATACATTACTGCTACTAATATTACTACCTTACTACTATGTTAAAACTACTACATTACTACTACATTCCTACAACTACTACTACTACTACTACTACACTACTACATTACTACTACTACATTACTACTACACTGCTACTACTACTACACTACTGCCTTACTACTACTGCATTACTACTACTACATTACTACTACACTGCTACTACTACATTACTACTACTATATTACTACTACTACATTACTACTTCTACTGCTATTACTACACTACTACTAGTACTACATTACTACTACTACATTACTGCATTACTACAACAACAACTGTACTACTACATTACTACTACATTCCTACTACATTACTACTACAATACTACTACTATTATATTACTACTTTACTACTGTATTACTACTAAGACTACATTGCTACATCACTACATTGCTACTACTACATCACGAGATTACTACTAGATTGCTACTATGTTAATACTACTACATTACTACATAACTACTACATAACTACTACTACTACATTACTACTACTACATTACTACTACTGCTACTACATCGCTACATCAATACATTACTACATTATTATTACTACTATGTTATTACTACTACAATACTACTAGTAATACTACTACTACATTACTACTAATACATTACCACATTACTACAGCTCTGTTCCCATATCCACACTAACATACTACTTGAAGCTACGTATTGGACATTTCGTATGCTAGTGGGGATGTTACATAAACTAGATTTTCTCGGGCCACAGAGACACTCTTGTTTGAATACCTCGTACAAACATTACCCTCTCACAGGACTAGAGGAAGCAGGCCACGTTTAGCAAACAGAAGATGTAATCGAGAGAGAGAGCCGGGTGAAGATGCTAATGCTACTCAAACACATGCTTCAGGAGTGCACAGTTCCAGTCCTCGAAGGACAACTGGAAGTTGACTGAAGAACAGTGTATTTTTGTGTCCGTCTTTGACTGTCTGTTTTTCCTCCTCCAGAGAGGAGCACATGAGATCCGGGAGATCCGTCAGTTCCACTTCACAGGGTGGCCGGACCACGGGGTGCCCTACCACGCTACTGGCCTCCTGGGCTTCGTACGTAGGGTGAAGGCCAAGACACTCAGCAACGCTGGACCCATGGTCATCCACTGCAGGTAGGAATCTACCCCCTTTCTCTGTCTCTCTCTGTCTCTCTCTGTCTCTCCATGTCTCTCCCTGTCTCTCTCTGTCTCTCTCTGTCTCTCTCTCTCTCTGTCTCTCTCTCTCTCTCTCTCTCTCTCTCTCTCTCTCTCTCTCTCTCTCTGGGCCTGGGGCTCTTGCCTGACAACCTTATATCTAATCCTTCCAACCCTGAATGCGTAACTTAAGCTTTCATGGAGAGTGTTACTGGCAATTATACATTTGCATACAGTATTTGAAATGTCTGTCTCATCTCTCTCTATCCCTCTATGTCTCTCTCTCTCTCTCTGTCTCTCTGTCTCTCTTTCTCTCTCTATCCCTCTGTCTCTCTCTCTCTATCCCTCTCTCTGTCTCTGTCTATACATTTTTCAATTCAATTCAAAGAGCTTTATTGGCATGGGAAACATATGTTAACATTGCCAAAGCAAGTGAAATAGATAATAAACAAAAGTGAAATAAACACTGAACAGTAAACATTACTCACCTCTCTGTGTCTCTCTGTCGCTCTCTCTCTGTGTCTCTTTGTTGATCGCTCTCTTTCTCTGTGTCTCTGTTGCTCTCTCTCTCTCTCTCTGTGTCTCTCTCTCTCTGTGTCTCTCTCTCTGTCTCTCTCTCTGTGTCTCTCTGTTGGTTGCTCTCTCTCTCTGTGTCTCTCTGTCGCTCTCTCTCTGTGTCTCTCTGTTGGTCGCTCTCTCTCTCTGTGTCTCTGTTGCTCTCTCTGTCTCTCTCTGTCTCTCTGTGTCTCTCTGTGTCTCTCTCTGTCTCTATGTGTCTCTGTTGCTCTCTCTGTCTCCCTCTGTCTCTGTCTCTCTCTGTCTCTCTCTGTCTCTGTGTCTCTGTTGCTCTCTCTCTCTCTGTCTCTCTGTGTCTCTCTCTCTGTGTCTCTGTTGCTCTCTCTCTATCTGTGTCTCTCTGTTGCTCTCTCTGTCTCTGTCTCTCTCTGTCTCTGTCTCTATAGCGCGGGGGCGGGCCGAACAGGCTGTTTCATAGTGATTGACATCATGCTGGACATGGCAGAGAGAGAGGGCGTGGTGGACATCTATAACTGTGTCAGAGAGCTACGCTCCAGGAGGGTCAACATGGTGCAGACAGAGGTACAGTACAGACAGACAGACAGACAGACAGACAGACAGACAGACAGACAGACAGACAGACAGACAGACAGACAGTTATAACGGGTTGTTTCTACTACTGTCTCTGCCAAGAGGCCCAGGTGCTAGTACACCTGCCCCACAAGCACAGAGTTGGTGGTTCAAGCCCCACTCTGGTTGTTCCCCTCATCTACACTAGTAATGCAGGTCACCCATCTCATTTACAGTAGTAATGCAGGTCACCCATCGCATTTACAGTAGTAATGCAGGTCACACATCTCATTTACAGTAGTAATGCAGGTCACCCATCTCATCTACAGTAGTAATGCAGGTCACCCATCTCATTTACAGTAGTAATGCAGGTCACCCATCTCATCTACAGTAGTAATGCAGGTCACCCATCTCATCTACAGTAGTAATGCAGGTCACCCATTTCATTTACAGTAGTAATGCAGGTCACCCATCTCATTTACAGTAGTAATGCAGGTCACCCATCTCATTTACAGTAGTAATGCAGGTCACTCATCTCATTTACAGTAGTAATGAAGGTCACCCATCACATTTACAGTAGTAATGCAGGTCACCCATCTCATTAACATGTGTAGTTATGCAGGTCACCCATCTCATTTACAGTAGTAATGAAGGTCACCCATCTCATTAACATGTGTAGTTATGCAGGTCACCCATCTCATTTACAGTAGTAATGCAGGTCACCCATCGCATTTACAGTAGTAATGCAGGTCACCCATCTCATTAACATGTGTAGTTATGCAGGTCACCCATCTCATTTACAGTAGTAATGCAGGTCACCCTTCTCATCTACAGTAGTAATGCAGGTCACCCATCTCATTTACAGTAGTAATGCAGGTCACCCATCTCATGTACAGTAGTAATGCAGGTCACCCATCTCATCTACAGTAGTAATGCAGGTCACCCATCTCATCTACAGTAGTAATGCAAGGTCACCCATCTCATCTACAGTAGTAATGCAGGTCACCCATCTCATCTACAGTAGTAATGCAGGTCACCCATCTCATCTACAGTAGCAATGCAGGTCACTCAACTAATTTACAGTAGTAATGCAGGTCACCCATCTCATCTACAGTAGTAATGCAGGTCACCCATCTCATCTACAGTAGTAATGGAGGTCACCCTTCTCATCTACAGTAGTAATGCAGGTCACCCATCTCATCTACAGTAGCAATGCAGGTCACCCATCTCATTTACAGTAGTAATGCAGGTCACCCATCTTATCTACAGTAGTAATGCAGGTCACCCATCTCATCTACAGTAGTAATGCAGGTCACCCATCTCATTTACAGTAGTAATGCAGGTCACCCATCTCATCTACAGTAGTAATGCAGGTCACCCATCTCATCTACAGTAGTAATGCAGGTCACCCATCTCATTTACGGTAGTAATGCAGGTCACCCATCGCATTTACAGTAGTAATGCAGGTCACCCATCTCATGAACATGTGTAGTTATGCAGGTCACCCATCTCATTTACAGTAGTAGTGCAGGTCACCCATCTCATCTACAGTAGTAATGCAGGTCACCCATCTCATCTACAGTAGTATTGCAGGTCACCCATCTCATCTACAGTAGCAATGCAGGTCACCCATCTCATTTACACTAGTAATGCAGGTCACCCATCTCATCTACAGTAGTAATGCAGGTCACCCATCTCATCTACAGTAGTAATGGAGGTCACCCTTCTCATCTACAGTAGTAATGCAGGTCACCCATCTCATCTACAGTAGCAATGCAGGTCACCCATCTCATTTACAGTAGTAATGCAGGTCACCCATCTCATCTACAGTAGTAATGCAGGTCACCCATCTCATCTACAGTAGTAATGCAGGTCACCCATCTCATTTACAGTAGTAATGCAGGTCACCCTTCTCATCTACAGTAGTAATGCAGGTCACCCATCTCATTTACAGTAGTAATGCAGGTCACCCATCCCGTCTCGTCACCTCAAATCAAATGTTATTTGTCACGTGGTTCGTAAACAACCGTTGTAGACAGTGAAATGCATACTGACGGGTCGTTCCCTACAATGCAGAGAGAAAAACATAGAACAAATAACAACACGAGGAATAAATCCACAACGAGTAACAATAACTTGGCTATATACACGGGGTACCAGGCTATATACACGGGGTGCCAGGCTATATACACGGGGTGCCAGGCTATATACACGGGGTACCAGGCTATATACACGGGGTGCCAGGCTATATACACGGGGTGCCAGGCTATATACACGGGGTGCCAGGCTATATACACGGGTGTACCAGGCTATATACACGGGGTACCAGGCTATATACACGGGGTACCAGGCTATATACACGGGGTACCAGGCTATATACACGGGGTACCAGGCTATATACACCGGGTACCAGGCTATATACACCGGGTACCAGGCTATATACACGGGGTACCAGGCTATATACACCGGGTACCAGGCTATATACACCGGGTACCAGGCTATATACACGGGGTACCAGTACCAAGTCCAAGTGCAGGGGTCCAAGGTCATTGAGGTAGCATTGAGGGATAAAAGTGACTAGACAACAGGATAGATATTCACCGCACACAGAGGTGATAGAGGCGGTGTCAACGACAGCTAATTAAACAGTCCTCATCTGGTTCAACACACGGCCTCATCGTTCCCTGACTACATTATGTCTCTGGGTACTCGTCTATGACATCATCATCCCTAGAGTAGAATACACAGACTGGACTGGGTGGCAGGCTGGCTGGCACAAGTCAATACAATACGAAGGGTAATACAATATTTTTTACTGGTTTGTAAAACGAGCAGGTTTTAGCTCAATGATGAGGTTTTGGGGGAACAACATCCAGGCAGTGTCTTCTAACTTTATATACCAGGGTAGAATTGTGTTGAGTTAGGGTTTCTACTGAAGGACTTTGTGAACAGGGACCATCTGGAGCCGTCCATAGTGGGGCTGAATGCATCATTTCACCCTAATTCCTTTTAAATCACAGGCGTCATTGGATTTAACGGTGGAAAATGTTTCATAGATGAAGACGGGCCGATTGTTACTTCAGCAACTGGAGAACAAATGAGTGACTGACTGACACACACTCCCCAAGTTCAGGGTGGGGGTGGGGGTAGTGTAGGGGTAGTGTAGGGGTGGGGGTAGTGAAGGGAGAGTGTAGGGGTGGTGGTAGGGGTGGGGGTAGTGTAGGGGTGGTGGTAGTGTAGGGGTGGTGGTAGGGTGTGGGGGTAGTGTAGGGGTAGTGTAGGGGTGGGGGTAGTGTAGGGGTAGTGTAGGGGTGGTGGTAGGGGTGGGGGTAGTGTAGGGGTGGTGGTAGGGGTGGGGGTGGTGGTAGTGTAGGGGTGGTGGTAGGGGTGGGGGTAGTGTAGGGGTGGGGGTAGTGTAGGGGTGGTGGTAGTGTAGGGGTGGTGGTAGTGTAGGGGTAGTGTAGGGGTGGGGGTAGTGTAGGTGTAGTGTAGGGGTGGGGGTAGTGTAGGGGTGGTGGTAGTGTAGGGGTGGTGGTAGGGGTGGGGTAGTGTAGGGGTAGTATAGGGGTGGGGGTAGTGTAGGGGTGGGGGTAGTGTAAGGGTAGTGTAGGGGTGGGGGTAGTGTAGGGGTAGTGTAGGGGTGGGGGTAGTGTAGGGGTAGTGTAGGGGTGGGGGTGGGGTAGTGTAGGGGTGGGGGTAGGGTTGGGGGTAGTGTAGGGGTAGTGTAGGGGTGGGGGTAGTGTAGGGGTAGTGTAGGGGTGGGGGTAGGGGTGGGGGTAGTGTAGGGGTGGGGGTAGGGGTGGGGGTAGTGTAGGGGTGGGAGTAATGTAGGGGTAGTGTAGGGGTGGGGGTAGTGTAGGGGTGGGGGTGGGGGTAGTGTAGTGTAGGGGTGGGGGTAGGGGTAGAATGGGGTAGGGTGGAAGTAGGGTGGGGTGGCGGTAGGGATGGCGTGGTGGTAGTGTAGGGGTAGTGTAGGGGTGGGGGTAGGGGTGGGGTGGCGGTAGGTTTGGCGGTAGGGGTGGGGTGATGGTAGGGGGGAGAGGTGGGGTAGGGGAGGGGCCAGGGGTAGGGTTAGAATGGGGTAGGGTGGGAGTAGTGTAGGGGTGGGGGGGGCTGGGCTGGGCTGGGGGGATTGTGTGGGTTAATCCCTCGTAGGTGTTTTAGTTCTTTGGCACGGTTCCTAACCCCGCGGCCACCCACTGCCTTTCAGACATGCTGCTTCAGTCTGTCTGTGGAAATTCACATTTGCAATAAACACTTTGTTTTTTTTTTAAATATACTGAGCCAAAAATATAAACGCAACATGTAAAGTGTTTCATGAGCTGAAATAAAATATCCCTAAAATGTTCCATAAGTACAAAAAGCTTATTCCTCTCAAATTTTGTGCACAAATTTGTTTACATCCTCTGTTAGTCAGCATTTCTCCTTTGCCAAGATAATCCAGCCACCTGACATGTGTGGCATATCAAGAAACTGATTAAACAGCATGATCATTACACAGGTGCACCTTGTGCTGGGGACAATGAAAGGACACTCTAAAATGTGCAGTTTTGTTGTACAACACAATGCCACAGTGTTGATAAAGCGTGTAATTGGCATGCTGACTGCAGTAATGTTCACCAGAACTGTTGCCAGAGAATTGAATGTTAATTTCTCTACCATAAGCCGCCTCCAATGTCATTTTTGAGAATTTGGCAGTACATCCAATCGGCCTCACAACCGCAGACCACATGTAACCATGGTAGCCCAGGACCTCCACATCCGGCTCCTTCACCTGCGGGATCATCTGAGACCAGACATCTGGACAGCTGATGAAACTGAGGAGGATTTCTGTCTTTAATAAAGACCTTTTGTGGGGAAAACTGATTCTGATTGGCTGGGCCTGGCTCCCCAGTGGGTGGGCCTATGCCCTCCCAGGCCCACCCATGGCTGTGCCCCTGTCCAGTCATGTGAAATGCATAGATTAGGGGCCTAATGAATTTAATTGATTGATTTCTTTATAATGTAACTCAGTAAAGTCTTTAAAACTGTTTCATGTTACGTTTATATTTTTGTACAGTATATTTTCTGCAACTGAGCTTTGTTTACAAGTTAAAACGGGCGTAAAAAAAAATATATAATAATAATTTGTGATTAGTTTTAGTCACCATGTTGTTTCCTTGTCAGCAGAACCTTTCAAGCTGAAATCATTAATTGTGAAACAGCCATGCCACCATTTGCAATATTACAACAACAAAGAAGCTACTGCAAATAACGAACACAGTCACCCCCCCCCCCCCCCCGCCATATTTGCACGCGCGATAGAAGAGCCTAATTTTGTGGCGCTATTTCTCCCTACTGCTGCGGATTCCATCTTTAAGGTTAAAGTTCTGAATAGAACACTCAGGCTCACTAACAAGGTTCTGAAACACCTCCTGCTGCTCGTTAGATGACATCATCGTGTCACATGTCGTGTCTATTAATTAGTGACCTCACTGTCGTCGTAGGTATTGGTCCAAAAGTGACAGCGGACCGTTCATCTAAAATGTCACTTCACAACTGGTTTACATCAAGCCTTAAGCCGTGGCTGTCTACTCGGCTGGGTGTGTGGATGTAGGGGGAAGGGGAGAGGTTGGTTGTGGCTGCGTTGGGTGGGTGTGTGGATGTAGGGGGAAGGGGAGAGGTTGGTTGTGGCTGCGTTGGGTGGGTGAGTGGATGTGAGGGGGGTGGCTGCGTTGGGTGGGTTGGGTGGGTGAGTAGATGTGGGGGGGTTGGCTGTGTTGGCTGCGGTGGGTGGGTGTGTGGGGATTGGAGTGAACCTGTTATACCCTTCTGCTCTGTTCTCCGTCACTTTAAGGTGAACAGGGAATTGTGCTTATTTTTTAGATGAATTCATTGGTCTCAATTTAGACCCTATTATATAGGCCTTATTACTGAAATGGGTTAAATACTGTAGTTGTTGTTTTACTTTCCATTCTAACTTTCTGGTAATTTCCTCTCTTTCTGTATGCTGATTGTCTGTTATTTTATATTGTCTCGTTGTGTCCATTTTTATGCTTTTCCCAGGAGCAATATGTCTTCATTCACGACGCCATCTTGGAGGCTTGTCTTTGTGGTGACACCACCATTCCGGCCAATCAGCTGCGCTCGGTCTACTATGAAATGAACCGATTGGACCCCCAGACCAACTCCTCCCAGATCAAAGAGGAGTTCAGGGTGAGAATGTGTTCCATTGGGATCTTTCCTCAGTTAGGCCAGCAAGTAGTGGAATGGTGTCAAATGCATCAAATACATGGTTTGATACAGAAGTTGTCCCACACTGACACTTTTACAGTGCATTTTTCCACATTTTGTTACTTTACAGCCTTATTCTAAAATTGATTAATCTTTTTTTTTTCTCATCAATCTACACACAATATCCCATTATGACAAAAGTGAAAACAGGTTGTAATACATTTTTGGTAATTTATTAAAAAATGTATTTAAAAATAAAAAAAACTTATTTACATAAGTATTCAGACCCTTTTACTATGAAACTTGAAATTGAGCTCAGGTGCATCCTGTTTCCATTGATCATCCTTGAGATGTTTCAACAACTTGATTGGAGTGGATCTGTGGTAAATTCAATTGACTGGACATGATTTAAAAAGCCACACACCTGTATATATATACGATATTTTGCTTCCCAAACTTGTTGGCTGCTTTTCCTTCACTCTGCAGTCCCACTCATCCCAAGCCATCTCAATTGGGTTGAGGTCGGGTGATTGTGGAGGCCAGGTCATCTGATGCAGCACTTGTGGAGGACTGCTGTATCGCCCTGTAACCACTGTAACGCACTGTAACCCACTGTTTCGCCCTGTAACCCACTGTAACCCACTGTTTCGCCCTGTAACCCACTGTATCACCCTGTAACCCACTGTAACCCACTGTATCACCCTGTAACCCACTGTAACCCACTGTATTTCCCTGTAACCCATTGTATCACCCTGTAACCCATTCTATTGCCCTGTAACCCACTGTAACCCCCTGTAACCGACTGTAACCCCCTGGAACCCACTGTATCACCCTGTAACCCATTGTATTGCCCTGTAACCCACTGTAACCCCCTGTAACCGACTGTAACCCACTGTATCACCCTGTAACCCACTGTAACCCACTGTAACCCACTGTATTTCCCTGTAACCCACTGTATCACCCTGTAACCCACTGTATCACCCTGTAACCCACTGTAACCCCCTGTAACCCACTGTAACCCCCTGTAACCCATTGTATCACCCTGTAACACACTGTATCACCCTGTAACCCATTGTATTGCCCTGTAACCCACTGTAACCCCCTGTAACCCACTGTAACCGCCTGTAACCCACTGTAACCCCCTGTAACACACTGTATCACCCTGTAACCCACTGTAACCCACTGTAACCCACTGTATTTCCCTGTAACCCACTGTATCACCCTGTAACCCACTGTATCACCCTGTAACCCACTGTATCACCCTGTAACCCACTGTATCGCCCTGTAACCCACTGTATCACCATTTAACCCACTGTAACCCACTGTATCGCCCTGTAACCCACTGTATCGCCCTGTAACCCACTGTAACCCACTGTATTTCCCTGTATTGCCCTGTAACCCACTGTTACCCACTGTATCGCCCTGTAACCCACTGTTACCCACTGTATCGCAATGTAACCCACTGTATCACCCTGTAACCCACTGTAACCCACTGTAACGCCCTGTAACCCACTGTATCGCCCTTTAACCACTGTTTCACCCTGTAACCCACTGTATCGCCCTGTAACCCACTGTAACGCCCTGTAACCAACTGTAACTCGCTGGAACCCACTGTATCGCCCTGTAACCCACTGTATCACCCTGTAACCCACTGTATCACCCTGTAACCCACTGTATCGCCCTGTAACCCTCTGTCACCCACTGTAACCCACTGTATCACCCTGTAACCCACTGTATCGCCCTGTAACCCACTGTAACCCCCTGTAACCCACTGTATTTCCCTGTATCGCCCTGTAACCCACTGTTACCCACTGTATCGCCCTGTAACCCACTGTTACCCACTGTATCGCCCTGTAACCCACTGTAACCCACTGTATGGCCCTGTAACCCACTGTAGCCCACTGTAACCCCCTGTAACCCACTGTATTTCCCTGTATCGCCCTGTAACCCACTGTATCGCCCTGTAACCACTGTTTCGCCCTGTAACCCACTGTATCGCCCTGTAACCCACTGTATCGCCCTGTAACCCACTGTAACCCACTGTATCGCCCTGTAACCACTGTAACGCCCTGTAACCCACTGTATCGCCCTGTAACCCACTGTAACCCATTGTAACGCCCTGTAACCCACTGTAACTCGCTGTAACCCACTGTATCGCCCTGTAACCCACTGTATCACCCTGTAACCCACTGTATCACCCTGTAACCCACTGTATCGCCCTGTAACCCTCTGTCACCCACTGTAACCCACTGTATCACCCTGTAACCCACTGTATCGCCCTGTAACCCACTGTAACCCCCTGTAACCCACTGTATTTCCCTGTATCGCCCTGTAACCCACTGTTACCCACTGTATCGCCCTGTAACCCACTGTTACCCACTGTATCGCCCTGTAACCCACTGTAACCCACTGTATCGCCCTGTAACCCACTGTAACCCACTGTATCGCTCTGTAACCCACTGTTACGCACTGTATCGCCCTGTAACCCATTGTAACCCACTGTATCGCCCTGTATCGCCCTGCAACCCACTGTAACCCACTGTATCGCCCTGTAACCGATTATAACCCATTGTAACCCACTGTAACCTCTAGTGTCTCTCTCTCCAGACTCTGAACATGGTGACTCCTACGTTGCGTGTGGAGGACTGTAGTATCGCCCTGCTCCCCAGGAACCATGAGAAGAACCGCTGTATGGACGTCCTTCCTCCTGACCGCTGTCTGCCCTTCCTCATCACCATCGACGGAGAGAGCTCCAACTACATCAACGCTGCTCTTATGGACGTATGTCACACACACACACACACACACACACACACACACACACACACACACACACACACACACACACACACACACACACACACACACACACACACACACACACACACACACACACACACACAGATACACACACACACTAACACACACTAACACACACTAACACACACTCACACACACTCACTCACTCACTCACTCACTCACACTCACACACACACACACACACACACACACAGATACACACACACACACACACACACACACACACACACACACACACACACACACACACACACACACACACACACACACACACAGATACACTAACACACACTCACACTAACATGCACACACAGATACACACACTAACACACACACACACTAACACACACACACACACAGTGTGTTAGTGGGAATGTGGTACACGTCTATGGAATTCATGTATCTCTTTTTCTCTCTCCATCCCTCTCTCCCTCTCTCTACCCCTCTATCCCTCTCTCTCTACCCCTCCATCCCTCTCGCTCTACCCCCTCCATCCCTCTCGCTCTACCCCCTCCATCCCTCTCACTCTACCCCTCCATCCCTCTCTCTCTATCCCCTCCATCCCTCTCTCGTTACCCCCTCCATCCCTCTTTCTCTATCCCCTCCATCCCTCTCGCTCTACCCCTCCATCCCTCTCGCTCTACCCCCTCCATCCCTCTCTCTCTATCCCCTCCATCCCTCTCTCTCTACCCCCTCCATCCCTCTCTCTCTATCCCCTCCATCCCTCTCTCTCTACCCCTCCATCCCTCTCTCTCTACCCCTCCATCCCTCTCTCTCTACCCCCTCCATCCCTCTCTCTCTATCCCCTCCATCCCTCTCTCTCTACCCCCTCCATCCCTCTCTCTCTATCCCCTCCATCCCTCTCGCTCTACCCCTCCATCCCTCTCTCTACCCCTCCATCCCTCTCTCTACCCCTCCATCCCTCTCTCTCTACCCCTCCATCCCTCTCTCTCTACCCCTCCATCCCTCTCTCTCTACCCCTCCATCCCTCTCTCTCTACCCCCTCCATCCCCCTCTCTCTACCCCCTCCATCCCTCTCTCTCTACCCCCTCCATCCCTCTCTCTCTACCCCTCTATCCCTCTCTCCCTCTCTCTCTCTACCCCATCCATCCCCCTCTCTTTCTTTCTCTCACTACCCCATCCATCCCTCTCTCCCTCTCTTTCTACCCCTTCCATCCCTCTCCCTCTCTTTCTACCCCCTCCATCCCGCTCTCTCTCTACCCCCTCCATCCCTCTCTCTCTACCCCTCTATCCCTCTCTCCCTCTCTCTCTCTACCCCATCCATCCCCCTCTCTTTCTTTCTCTCACTACCCCATCCATCCCTCTCTCCCTCTCTTTCTACCCCTTCCATCCCTCTCCCTCTCTTTCTACCCCCTCCATCCCGCTCTCTCTCTACCCCCTCCATCCCTCTCTCTCTACCCCCTCCATCTTCTCTTTCTACCCCCTCCATCCCTCTCTCCCTCTCTCTCTACCCCTCCATCCCTCTCTCCCTCTCTCTCTACCCCTCCATCCCTCTCTCTCTACCCCTCTCTCCATCCCTCTCTCCCCCCTGCCTCATTTAGAGTTATAAACAGCCGTCAGCGTTCATTGTGACCCAACATCCTCTGCCCAACACAGTGAAGGATTTCTGGAGGCTGGTGTTGGATTACCACAGTACCTCCATAGTGATGCTCAATGATGTCGACCCTGCACAGGTACACACACACACACACACACACACACACACACACACACACACACACACACACATACATGTACACAATAACACACGCACACAAACAATTCTATGGGAGTTTGTGCATTGTCTGAAATGGACTGTGAAATAGACAGAATCTGAAGGTAGATTCCTTGAACAGGACCTTGTACCCCAGAGTCCAGCTCAAAGACGTGAATTAGATTCCCAGAAAAATACAAGAATTACTTTGTGTGTCTACAAAAGGCCTGGAACAAGAAGGACTCACAACTACACACACACACACACACACACACACACACACACACACACACACACACACATTATAAACACACACATATGCACGGACACACACACACATGCACACATACAGTACACACACACATATGCACGCACACACGCACCCGCACAGACAGATACACACACACACACACACACACACACACACACACACACACACACACACACACACACACACACACACACACACACACACACACACACACACACACACACACACACACACACACCCCTCAAGGACAAAGATATTGTCAATATCACCTTGCCTGCATAATACTGAGGGATATCAGGCACCAGATACAGACATGACAATAATACTGAGGGATATCAGGCACCAGATACAGACATGACAATAATACTGAAGGATATCAGGCACCAGATACAGACATGACAATAATACTGAGGGATATTAGGCACCAGATACAGACATGACAATAATACTGAGGGATATCAGGCACCAGATACAGACATGACAATAATACTGAGGGATATCAGGCACCAGATACAGACATGACAATAATACTGAGGGATATCAGGCACCAGATATAGACATGACAATAATGCTGAGGGATATCAGGCACCAGATATAGACATGACAATAATACTGAAGGATATCAGGCACCAGATATAGACCAGACTATAATACTGAAGG
This sequence comes from Salmo salar, assembly GCF_965601325.2. Lineage (NCBI taxonomy): Eukaryota > Metazoa > Chordata > Actinopteri > Salmoniformes > Salmonidae > Salmo > Salmo salar. Next base: position 51,376,918 of record NC_138304.1, read on the forward strand.
ATATCAGGCACCAGATACAGACATGACAATAACAGAGAATGAAAATGGTGTAGAATTGTACAGTGGAATAGATGCAAGATAGGATAGGATGGATAATAGGATAGGATGGATAGGATAGGATAGATTGGATAGATAGTATAGGATGGATTGGATAGGATATATGGTATAGAATAGATGGGAGAGGGTAGATTGGATAGGATAGGATAAGATATTGGATAGGATAGATAGGATAGATTGGATAGGATAGATGGGATGGATTGGACAGGATAGATAGGATATGATGGATATGATAGGATAGGATAGGATATATAGGATAGATAGGATAGGATAGGATGGATTGGATAGAGGGGATAGGATAGATTGGATAGGATATGATGGATAGGATAGATAGGATAGGATAGATAGGATAGGATAGGATAGGATAGGATAGGATAGGATAGGATAGGATAGGATAGGTAGGATAGGATAGGATAGGATAGGTAGGATAGGATAGGATAGATAGTATAGGATAGGATAGGATAGTATAGGATAGATGGGATAGGATAGATAGGATAGGATAGATAGATAGGATAGGATAGGATATATATGATAGGATATATAGGATAGGATAGATAGAATAGGATAGGATATGATGGATAGGATAGGATATATAGGATAGGATAGATAGGATAGGATAGATAGGTGTCACGTCCTGACCAGCAGATGGAGCTATTGTATTAGTTTTGGGGTCAGGACGTGGCAGTTTTTGTGTATGTGAATGATTGTGTTGTTGATTGGGACTTCCAATTGAAGGCAGGTGTGTTGAGTTGCCTTTGATTGGAAGTCCTATATAGGTGTGTGTGTTTTTCTTTGGGGTTGTGGGTGGTTGTTTTTGCACTGCGTTTAATAGCCTGCAGAACTGTTGCTGTTGTCACCTTTATTGTTTTGTCAAGTGGATGCTTTACTCCTTTTTTGAAATTAAATATGAGTATTCACATACCTGCTGCGCCTTGGTCTTCTCTCCATGACAACTTCTGTTACAATAGGATAGGATAGATAGGATAGGATAGATAGGATAAGATAGGATAGGATAGATTAGATAGGATAGATAGTATAGGATAGATAGGATAGGATATGATAGATAGGATATGATAGATATGATAGGATAGATAGGATAGGATATATAGGATAGATAGGATAGGATAGATAGGATAGATAGTATAGGATAGATATGATAGGATATGATATATAGGATAGGATAGATAGGATAGATAAATAGGATAGGATATGATATATAGGATAGGATAGATAGGATAGGATAGATATGATAGGATAGATAGGATATGATATGATATATAGGATAGGATAGATAGGGTAGATTAGATAGGATAGGATATGATAGATAGGATAGATAGGATAGGATATGATAGATAGGATAGGATATGATATATAGGATAGATAGGATAGGATATGATAGATAGGATAGGATAGGATATATAGGATAGGATAGATAGGATAGATTGGATAGGATGGATAGGATAGATAGGATGGATAGGATTGGATAGGATAGATTGGATATGATAGGATGGATAGGATAGATTGGATTGGATATTTGGGATAGGATAGGATGGATAGGATAGATTGGATTGGATATTTGGGATAGGATATGATAGATTGGATATGATATATTGTATAGGATGGGATAGGATAGGATTGATTGGATAGATTGGATAGGATATGTGGGGATATGATAGGATAGGATGGGATGGGATAGATTGGATAAGATAGATAGGTGAGGATGGGATAGAATAGGATAGGATTGATTGGATAGATATGCTAGATGGAATGGGATATATGGTATAGGACAGATATGATAAGATATGATAGGATTGTATAGGATAAGATAGGCTATGTTAGGATATATATGATTGGATAAGAGAGGATAGATATGATAGGATTGGATAGGATAGATAAGATAGGATTGGATTGGATACAGTGCCTTCACAAATTATTCATACCCCTAAACTTTTGTTGTTGTTGTGTTTCAGCCTGAATTTTAAATGAAATACATTTACATTTTGTATCACTGGCCTACACACAATACCCCATAATGTCACAACACCCCATAATGTCAAAGTGGAATTATGTTTTTTTTCGAAATGTTGAAGTTTTATAAGTTCAAGAGTAAAATGTTCATAACAAGTCACATAATAAGTTGCATGGACTCTGTTTTGAATGACTACCTCATCTCTGTACCCCACACAATCAATTATCTGTAAGGTCCCTCAGTCCAGCAGTGAACTTCAAACACAGATTCAACCACTAAGAACAGGGAGGTTTTTAAATGCCTTGCAGAGAAGGGCATCTATTGGTCGATGGGTGAAAATAAATAAAAAGCAGACATTGAATAACCCTTTGAGCATGGTGAAGTTATTCATTACACTTTGAATGGTGTATCAATACACCCAGTCACTACAAAAATACAGGCGTCCTTCCTAACTCAGTTGCCAGAGAGGAAGGAAACCGCTCAGTCATTTCACCATGAGGCCAATGGTGACTTTAAAACAGTTACTGAGTTGAATGGATGTTAAAGAAGAAAACTGAGGATGGATCAACAACATTGTAGTTACTCCACAATACTAACCTAAATGACAGAGTGAATAGAAGGAAGTCTGTACAGAATAAAAATATTCCAAAACATGCATCCTGTTTGCAACAAGGAACTAATGTAATACTGCAAAAAATGTGTCAAAGCAATGAACTTTTTGTCCTCAATACAAAGTGTTATGTTTGGGGCAAATGCAATACAACACATTACTGAGTACCACTCGCCATCTTTTCCAGCATAGTGGTGGCTGCATCATGTTATGGGTGTTCTTGTAATTGTGAAGGACTGGGGAGTTTTTCAGGATAAAAAAGAAATGGAATGGATTCTGCACAGGCAGAATCCTAGAGGAAAATCTGGTTCAGTCTGCTTTCCACCAGACACTGGGAGATTAATTCACCTTTCAGCAGGACAATAACCGAATGCACAAATATACACTGGAGTTGCTTACCAAGAAGACAGTGAATGTTCCTGAGTGGCTGAGTTGCAGTTTTGACTGAAATCTACTTAAAAATCTACAGCAAGACCTGAAAATGGTTGTCTAGCAATGATCAACAACCAATTTGACAGAGCTTGAAGAATTTAGAAAAGAATAATGGGTAAATGTTGCTCAATCCAGGTGTGGAAATCTCTTAGAGACTTACCCAGAAAGACTCACAGCTTTAATCGCTACCAAAGGTGATTCTACAAAGTATTTACGAAGGGGTGTGAATAATTATGTAAATTTGATATTTCTGTGTTTCATTTTCAATGAATTTGCAAAAATTTCAAAAAACATGTTTCCACTTTGACGTTATAGGGTATTGTGTGTAGATGGGTGAGGTTTTAAAAAAAAAATGTAATCCATTTTGAATTCAGGCTGTAACACAACAAAATGTGGAATAAGTCAAGGAGTAGCTCCCGACTGGTGCCGTGGGTCTAAGACACTGCATCTCAGTGCAAGAGGCGTCACTGCAGTACCTGCTTCTGAAGGTAGAGGATAAATATATAGTCAATAATGATAAATAATAAAGTTACAAAAAATTCCAAAGCTCTGTATATCATCAACATCAGTCACATAGACAGAACAGGATTATAGGTGGATCTCTGTTCAACATCAGTCACATAGACAGGACAGGATTATAGATGGATCTCTGTTCAACATCAGTCACATAGACAGGACAGGATTATAGATGGATCTCTGTTCAACATCAGTCACATAGACAGGACAGGATTATAGATGAATCTCTATTCAACATCAACATCAGTCACATAGACAGGACAGGATTATAGATGGATCTCTGTACATCATCAATATCAGTCACATAGACAGGACAGGATTATAGATGGTAGATAAAATATATAGACAGAAATCTGTGGAGGATCTCTCCGGGAGCTCCAGCCCTCCAGGCCCCAGGCCCTGTCATCACACCCAGGGATCAAAGCCTCTGGCTGGGCTGCTCTCGCTGCTCTCTCCCCTCTCTCCCTGGGTGACTGACTGGCTAGCTGACACACACACACGCTGGCTGGCAGGGCCTTTCATTCAATATTCTCACTGTAGCTCAGGTGGAGCGATGGGGGGTTGAGATAGAGAGGAAGGGAAAGAGAAAAAAGTGATGTGAGGAAGGAAGTTAGAGGAAGTGAGAGAGGGGGAGAAATGGCGAGGAGGGGAGGGGAGAAGAAGAGAGTGTGAGGGATGAGAGAAGAATAGAGGAGGGGAGGAGAGAAGAAGAGGGGGGAGAAAGAAAGTGAGAGGAGGGGAGGAGAGAAGAAGAGTGGGAGAAAAGGAGAGGAGGTGAGGAGAGAAGAAGAGGGGGAGAAAAGGAGAGGAGGGGAGGAGAGAAGAAGAGACGGGAGTGTGAGGGAGGAGAGAAGAATAGAGGGGGAGAGGAGGGGAGGAGAGAAGAAGAGGGGTGAGGGAAAGGGAGAGATGAGGGAGGGAGGGAGGGAGGGAGGGAGGGAGGGAGGGAGGGAGGGAGGGAGGGAGGGAGGGAGGGAGGGAGGGAGGGAGGGGAGCAGAGAAGAAGAGAGGGGGAGAAAGGAAGAGGATGGAGCAGAGAAGAAGAGAGGGGAGAAAGGGAGAGGAGGGGAGCAGAGAAGAAGGGAGGTGAGGGAGGGAGGGAGGAAGGGAGAGGAGGGGAGCAGAGAAGGGAGAGAAGGGAGAGGAGGGGAGCAGAGAAGAAGAGAGGGGGGAGAAAAGGAGAGGAGGGGAGCAGAGAAGGGAGCAGAAAAGGAGAGGAGGGGAGCAGAGAAGAAGGAAGGTGAGGGAGGGAGAGGGTAGCAGAGAAGAAGAGAGGGGAATGAAAGGAGAGGAGGGGAGCAGAGAAGGGAGAGGGGGGAGAAAGGGAGAGGAGGGGAGCAGAGAAGAAGAGAGGGGGGAGGGAGGGAGAGGAGGGGAGCAGAGAAGGGAGAAGAGGGGAGCAGAGAAGAAGAGAGGGGGAGAAAAAGAGAGGAGGGGAGCAGAGAAGAAGAGAGGGGGAGGGAGGGAGAGGAGGGGAGCCGAGAAGAAGAGAGGGGGAGGGAGTGAGAGGAGGGGAGGGGAGCAGAGAAGGGAGAGGGGGGAGAAAAGGAGAGGAGGGGAGCAGAGAAGAAGAGAGGTGAGGGAGGAAGGGGAGCAGAGAAGAAGAGAGGGGGAGAAAAGGAGAGGAGGGGAGGGGAACAGAGAAGAAGAGAGGTGAGGGAGGAAGGGAGTTGGAGGGGAGCAGAGAAGAAGAGAGGTGAGGGAGGAAGGGAGAGGAGGTGAGGGAGGAAGGGAGAGGAGGGGAGCAGAGAAGAAGAGAGCTGAGGGAGGAAGGGAGAGGAGGTGAGGGAGGAAGGGAGAGGAGGTGAGGGAGGAAGGGAGAGGAGGTGAGGGAGGAAGGGAGGGGAGGGAGGAAGGAAGGGAGAGGAGGGGAGGGAGGAAGGGAGTTGGAGTTACTTTCGCTCCATCAGTATCTTTGTTTTGCATCTGTTGAATTTGTCATTCTGATTGGCTCTCAGAGGAGGCAGAGATAGGTTTTCTTCCACCTGTATTTCTGCAA